>NC_089759.1:14331656-14336656 GCF_040412425.1 Macrobrachium rosenbergii
ATTTCCAAGCTCGTCGTAATAAAGAAAAAATCTATTTGCATTGTGTTCTTTAGTAGTGAATGTTAGTGTTTGTTCGTAATTCTTTGTAATATAATTTGAGGAATTTTTTTATTCACGTAAAGTGTACCGTAGTTTATGAAGTGGGTGGTTTCAATCTACTAATAAAACATTCTGTTTTTCCTTTCGAAGTTTGAATATGTTTGTCAGCAGAATGTATTTTACAAAAAAAAAAAAATATACATGCTGTGTGTTTTTGAGTTTTCAAATACCTTATTCAACTTACTGGATAGTATTGACAGTGTTTTATTATTCTTATTTATGGTTCGTTTTGGTTTCATAGGAAATATCCAAAGAAAGAGCATGAAAGGAGAGGCTTGGAGTGATTATTTGTTCGGTTGCTCTTTTTCAATGGAGGAGACTTCTACGCGAAATATTCAATATACGGCTGCTATGTGTGGTTAGCGGATGGTCCGCGTTAAAATCCGCACTTTAGCCAAAAGCTGGCGTGAATCCGCTTTCATTGCCGATTTTGCCGCCAGATCCCGCCACAAGTAAAGCCGTGCCAGGCGAGTTTTATAATAATTTCCTTGTGAAGATAACTTTTTAAGGGGATAGTTTAATACTCTCAGTGGCGGTTTATGCCGGCTGCTCTCTAATTTGGTTATTATTATAACGTTCCGCGTATGAGTGGCTGGTGTGGCTCTCATTTAGATTTTATAGCGAGAAATGGAACGAGAGCCGAGATGTAAATGGAAATTTTAGAATCTTATTTTACTTGACGACTAAAGACAACGATTACGGGTGCCCACAGCAGTATTATTTGCGGTGTAAGTATCCATAACGCAAGTAGCTTTTGAGGCTAACTATCGGGTTGGAGACAGGGGACTTCGGGGACTTCTGCTGCAGCAGGGGAGGGGGTAATGAGTAGGTGAGGTGAGAGAGAGAGAGAAAGAGAGACTGGGGTTGAGGGAGGGTCGGGACCGTGTTCGGGAGGAGTGGTCGGGCAGGATGTGTCGGATTTGACGTTGCAATTAACACGTTCAAGTGTGTGTGTGTGGGAATGACAGAAAACGCCGTAAGAAAACCGTCTATTGAGGGGAAAGAAAACACCGACGCAAAGGTCAAGCGTTTAAGATGCAGTAATTGAAAAGCTTCCCCGTCTACTCTCAACCTCCTTGAGAGCACAAAAAGTCGCTGTTGCAGTAGGGTCATTAGCGAGTGACCTCTTATGATTAGTTGTCACCGTGCAGACAGGTGATTTCATTTAGGTCACGAGGGAAGTCACACCGAGTAACCATTTTATTTCTTTTACCGAAACAAGCCAACGCAGTACGTGTAAGTACTGGATGGCAATGTGTAGGTATGTATATGTGTTTGTTATTGTGTGTGCGTGGGTGCGCCCGCACGACGAAGATCCATATTTAAATCAGTTGTTTAAGACGGCCCATTGTTACATTTTGTTCGATTCTTGCCACGGGTCTCTCTCGCGAGCGATACGTACTGGGGTTGAAATTCCTCGTTTTCGCTCAGGTGCCGAGTTCTTTGGCGTTAGCGAAACCTACCCAGCGGTCAGTTGAACATACTCCCCCAACCTTCCATTATGTAAATTTCTACCATCCTAACTCCACCACCACCACCACCACTACCATGCACCCCGGGGTACCTATAACCCCACATACTTACCTACCTACCAACCTACTACCATCCCCTCACCTAACAACTGATCAACCTCCCCCCACCCCATCCCATCCCTCCATGTATCCCCAATATGTCCACCATGTTGTCCCCCTCGACAGCTTGCTCGGCCTGCCCAGGGTGCTGCCCCCTCGCCTTCTATTCCATCGCTTCATCCGTTTCCCTGTCCAGTTCCTATTCTTCTTCTTCTTCTTCTATTCTCGCCCCTCCCCCAAATCCCCAACCCCCATTCTCCTACAATTCATCCCTTCCAACCTGATAACAATGTAACCTTAACTTTCATCTCTTCAACATATTATTGTTATTTTTTTTTTCTGCCTCATTGTGTTTAGCCTGTCCCTACTCAAGATGTACATGACTATTGTTTTTATTCTTTTTTGTCCCCTCTGCATTGCTATTGTTTTAAGTCTTTTTTTATTTCCCTTGTGTAATTGGTTTTTTGTTTGCGCTTATTGTTTTCCTTTGGCGGATTGCGATGAGAGATAATTGGTGTTCGTTAGAATGGAAATTATTAATTATTATTATTATTATTATTATTATTATTATTATTATTATTATTATTATTATTCTCTCAACTAACCTTGACATTTTCGAAGATGTAGAATCGAAATTTGAAATACCCTGGCCATGATTTTGGGGTGGGGGGAGGATGCCTAAAGGTCCAATTCTGTCACTGCAGCGTTATTATTATTATTATTATTATTATTATTATTATTATTATGAGAAAAGTGTAGTAGAATCAGTTCTGACAAACTGAGCATATTTCTTCGTTAATCTCCTCCTAGGCTTTACGCAGATTTGAAGGATAATTTTGAATCCGTTTGAAGTTATTATTATTATTATTATTATTTATTATTATTATTATTATTATTATTATTATTAAGCTTTCGTTTCCAGCGAAGGATTTTCTGTTTCTGAATATAAAGAAGGTGATAATAATAATACCTACGGTTTATCAGCATTTCAAACGAACCGCCTTTTCTGTTATTATGATCTACGAACGGCCGTTGGTCATATTTAATCTTTTTGCTCAGCAAATTGATGTGTTGAAGGTTCTAACCGGCTGCTGAACATGTGTGTGTCTGTGTGTATGTGTTTGTTCTTTTTGTTCGTTGTACTTTTGGTCCCTTTTTTTTTGTCGCATATTGATTTTCTTGCCATCGCATCGGTGCAACTTTGTGTCTCATGAAAAGTTAATTTCGTGCCTTTGGGTGATTCCGTTTCTACATGTAAAGGTTCATTGAAATGAACATTAAAAAAACAGGAAGTGAAAAGTCTCTCTCTCTCTCTCTCTCTCTCTCTCTCTCTCTCTCTCTCTCTCTCTCTCTCTCTCTCTGTGCTTGTGTTTGTGAATTTATATGTATTACTGGTTGGGTAAAGTGAAGAGGAACTGCACGAACTGATGAAAGTTAAGGGTAAATGTGAGCAAGAGTAAGGCTGTGAGGGTAATAGGAAAAGAAGAAGCAAGGAAGGCAGCAGGATTTGTGCAGAAGATTGTAAAGAGTCTTGGATTTCATATGGAAGCCAAGGTGGAAATGTATGAAGGGATAACTCTTTCATGGAAGTGAATTGTGAAAATGTAAATGAAAGATACTGTATACCTTAGTTTAACCAGACCACTGAGCTGATTAACAGCTCTCTTAGGGCTGGCCCGAAGGATTAGACTTATTTCACGTGGCTAAGAACCAATTGGTTACCTAGCAACGGAACCTACAGCTTATTGTGGAATCCGAACCACATTATACCGAGAAATGAATTTCTGTCACCACGAATAAATTCCTCTAATTCTTCATTGGCCGGTCGGAGAATCGAATGCGAGCCTAGGAGAGTGCTAGCCGAGTACGATATCGACCCATCCAATGAGGAACTAAAATAGGTTGAAACTGTTAAGATGAACTGTTGATGTTGTGTATGTCTCGGGAAAATAATTTTAAGGCTGAGAGATGCTGATATACATAGGAGTGGTAGAAAGGATAGCAAAGATGAAAAAGACATTATTGTACTTTGATGTTTTAATCAGGTGGAAAAAACGGACGACGGTAGATTGGTGGAAAGGGTGCCTGATTTAAAGGTGTTACGATGGAGGAGGAAAGGAAGATCTTTTTAGAAAGCACTGAATAGGTGGTGTGAAAGGTTTTGGAAAGGAAGGACCTTATTAGCCAGGAAGCGCGATAGCACAGGCAAGATAAAGGTTAGTGGAACAGTGTGTGTGTGTGTGATTTACGGTTAATATTGTGGAAATTTTATGTTCAGGAGGTTCATCCATGGTAATAAGGTAATAGTACCACACACACACACACACACACACACACACACACACACACACACACACACACACACACACATATATATATATATATATATATATATATATATATATATATATATATATATATATATATATATATATATATATATATATATATATCTGATATGACTTCTGTGCGAATGTATAATGATGTACTGTATTAAGTAATCGTGACACTTTTGCAAACAAGAGACTTGCATTTTCATAGCTATACCACCAACTACGAAAGGTCGGCACAGTCGCAATCTCCGGAAAGGATAAAGGATACAGTAACCGAATTAGCGGAATCGCAAGCTTCCTCCTCCCCCAAAAAGGAGAGAGAGAGAGAGAGAGAGAGAGAGAGAGAGAGAGAGAGAGACTCAGCCACAGACGGATTATACTTTAGGAAATGGGAGAATGATCTTTCATCTTCCCTATCCAGCTTTGTCCCACCTAGGCGTCCATCCCCTTATCGTCATCATCATAACCCTCCTCCCCTCCCCTCCCCTTCCCTTCCCCCCGCCCATGCTTCTTCTTCCCCCTCCTCCCCGCCCAAAATCCACAGTTTCATTAGTAGCTGACGTCGCGCCACCTTCTCCCTATCCATTTTTATTTGCTCTATAGCCGGACGTGCATCCTCCCCGATTCTCCGCCGCGGCTGCATTCGGGATTATATGTGGAGAGAGAGAGAGAGAGAGAGAGAGAGAGAGAGAGAGAGAGAGAGAGAGAGAGAGAGAGAGAGAGAGAGAGGGTGTTAGGAGCAAATATGATGCTCGAAGACGGCAAACGGTTTCCATACATTACACGAGTAAATTATATATATATATATATATATATATATATATATATATATATATATATATATATATATATATATATATATATATATATATTACTAAAAGGACCTCATTCAAACGGGATGGTACCTAATGGAGTATTTATTCAGATACTTGATAATGTGGACTGTTTTTCCAAGAAAGCTTGTAGCTTTTTCTGAATAAATACTCCATTAGATACC
>NC_089759.1:14341656-14389156 GCF_040412425.1 Macrobrachium rosenbergii
AGGTAAACGCTTTTCAGGGGTCGGCGCTGTTTCTGTGGAAATGAATGGATTAATATACGCATTGAGCGCTCTTGCGCTTTTGAAATAGACTTTCCTCCCTATTTGTATGAATACTGTATACAAACGCTTTTATCAGTACAGTGAATATTTTATAGGGAGTTATGAATGTTATGTATATTTTTAATTCACGTGCCTGTTGGTGTTTTCACGTATACAGTGTACAGGCATTAGTAAATACTTTCACATTTACTTAAATATAATTTTACGTTCTTACATGGGCGTGTGATTATTTTGTACAAATATAATCTTACGTTCTTACATGGGCATGTGATTAATTTGAACAAATATAATCTTACGTTCTTACATGGGCATGTGATTAATTTGTACAAATATAATCTTATGTTCTTACATGGGCGTGTGATTAACTTGTACATTAACTGACGTTCATCTCACTATAAAGTTTAGAAAAAAACTGGTGTTCACATATAGACTGAAACAAGAAAGACAGTTTTGTGTTTAGGGTGAGGTTATGTGAAAACTGACTCTTATGAAAAGAATTTGACCGTAACGCCATAATGTATCACACTTGTCATATACCTATATATACAAGCACCTGATGTACTTATATCTGTATAGACTCCTTAAATCACTTATTCCATTAAACCTCCAGATTTGACCAGATGTAGGCGAACAGTCATCGAAATGAATATTAAAAAACAAGAGGTGAACTCTGTGTGTGTGTGTGTGTGTTTCCTGTATTTACACTGTGGGCTGGTATACGGAAAGCCAAGGTGACGTCATAATTCCGAGTACCAGACTCCGAGGAATTTCCTATCTTGTATTTCCTTTGCTCCTCGGTCAGGTGATATCCATATTGAGGAGAGATGCACAAATAGATAGATGAGATGGCTGGATAAACGTCGGTGTAAAAGCGGGGAGGATTACACTGGATTTTCTTTTGTGTGTGTGTGTGTGTTTTTTTTAGATTTTGTAACGGTTTGCATGTATATATGTACGGACTGGCTATAATTATGCCTATAATTATGCCTTTTATTGTTCCATTTAGTTGACAAAGTAATAACGTGAAGCAGAAACTCGAAAGTTTAACTAATTTGATTAAATAATTTAATAATAATAATAATAATAATAATAATAATAGATAATAAAGGTAAATAAATTATTTGTTTTAATAATAATAATAATAATAATAATAATAATGTAATAGAATCGTTCGTTTGAAGCTTACCGCATATAAGCTGACATTAATAACGCCCCGTAGTCAATACAAGTACATGGACAAGACATAGTCGTAGCATTTACTCTCTTAGGCAGCTCTGGAGAGAGAGAGAGAGAGAGAGAGAGAGAGAGAGAGAGAGAGAGAGAGAGAGAGAGACTTGGATACACACCTCAAGATTTCCAAAGTGTCGCGGCATTTTGGCCATAAACGCTTCTGCCGAGGGACCCAGCGCGGGTATTAGCAAAAGTCAAAGTTCCGAACGAGAAGCATCTTAGGTATATTACCAGAGAAAAAAGAAATGGGCTCTCCCCAAACTCATGCTGTGGCGAATTTCTTCCAGTTCAGAAGGGAAGAACAATCCAAAACAGTAGTGCTGTTATAGGAAGACAGGAAGTATGTCTTCCTATAAAAGCAATTGTTTATATATATATATATATATATATATATATATATATATATATATATATATATATATATATGTATATATATATTTATATATATATATATACATATATATATATATATATATATATATATATATATATATATATATATATATATATATATATATATATATATATATATATATATATATATATATTACGTAAGAACACGCCTCTCGCATAATATTGTTTCGTTAGCTTTTGTTCTACGGCAGAACAACGCGTTTCTTACAGTCTGCACCGCCTTACCCACCCCTCCCCTACCTCCCAGACTCCCTACCCTCACTCCCTCCATCCTTCCCTCCCCCCGCCAACTCTCCCTCGCCTTGAGCTGGTGTCTTGACCCTGTCCAGGCAATGGTAATTCTTTATCATACTTCCTCCTTATTCCAACTCACAATCCTCATCCCTGGCTCTCCCTCCCGGTCCCTCCTTCCCTCCTCCCACACCTCCCTCCCCCTACAGCCCATTGAGACCTCTCCATCCCTCCCCCGCATTCACCCTGACATAACCTATCGTATCTCTCTCTCTCTCTCTCTCTCTCTCTCTCTCTCTCTCTCTCTCTCTCATTTGACGTTACACATATTCCCCATGTGCTACAACGTTTATTTGTATGGATAGATTTGGTGGGTTTTATTTTCATAGTTTTTGAACCGGTGGGTTTGTTTTTTTTCAGTCTTTTCTCCAGAATGAAGTGTTTAGTTTAGTTTTGTTTGCTGATAAACCTTCATTTATTGTCAAAGAAGCTTCCTTGAGAAATGAAGCTTTCAGGAAATGGAGGAATGTGAAGGCTTGTAGCTTGTACGTTTTTATTTATCTTCTCTTCTCTTTTAGAAATAAAAGGAAGCTGAGCACTTCGAAGAACGTCTCCTTCCCACTCAGATCTTCACCGGCGTTTTCACCGAGAATGAAATGAGAAATGCTAATAACTGATTTATATCATCAATGTTGAGAAGAAATATGCAACGCGCATTAATAGATTTTGACTTTTGAAGAGGATGAGTACAAAGAAAAAAAAAAAAACTGAAAAGAATAAAAAGCTCATTCCCTTCTCCCGGAGTCGGTTCCATCAAGAATGATAGGTTTTTCAGACGATAATAATAATTGGCCCAACTTATGCTAATCACCTACCGAGAAATATTATGCTTTTGAGTAGCCTGGCGAATATTTCTGATGCCAGCAATAATCTCTATGCTAATGAAGGTGTAAAACCTCTCTGATCTTACGTTTCAATATTGAAGGTGAAATGCTATTGGGGGAGAAGGGGGCAGGAGGTTCCCCTGGGGTCTTAGAAAAGGTGGAGGGAATTGGGGTGTGATGGGGATGGGCGGGGGGGCTTTGGGGGAAGTGGCGGGTTGATAGAAGGGGGCAAGCTAAGTAAAGCTCGACCTCGCCTTGGTTCAGTCTTTGCTTATTTCGCTTCCTTTTTGGACTTTTAATTCTCATTTAGTGTCGAATGCGCATTATTGTTGTAGCAAGATTCATTTTAAATATTGACAGTTTTGGGATAAATACTATTCAGCTTTGCTTGTCATTAAATAATATAGTTTTTATAATATATGTATATACACACACACATATATATATATATATATATATATATATATATATATATATATACATATATATATATATATATATATATATATATATATATATATATATATATATATATATATATATATATATATATATATATATATATATATACATATTAATTATAACGCATGCGTTGACACTGATATGAATATAGACACAGGTATATTTCATTTGATCAGCGGATCATCCACGTGAACCTTTATAGGCGTAATGAAACGTAGATGCAAATGAAACTTAGGATGATTTTATGCGAATTTTTTAAGGCTTCAGGATTGTCCTAAAGGCGTCATTAACTGAGCGAATGCATAATTCTCTTCTGAATATGCAAATATCTGGGTGTTCGGAGCATGACTTCTCGAATTGTTGATACAGCCAATACATTTTGTTGGTCATTTTGATCTTCGGGTATTGATGTCGAGCCTCGCTTTGGGTCTTAGTCTCAGATCTGCCTTTCGGTTATTGTAAACGGTGGCCAGAATGAGGTTCAGAATGGAAGTTT
This sequence comes from Macrobrachium rosenbergii, assembly GCF_040412425.1. NCBI lineage: Eukaryota > Metazoa > Arthropoda > Malacostraca > Decapoda > Palaemonidae > Macrobrachium > Macrobrachium rosenbergii. The sequence continues at coordinate 14,345,434 of NC_089759.1, forward strand.
TTGCTTGGTAGTTCGTCTTAGTCACGGCTAATTTTCTGATGTTTTAGTTAACTGAAAATCAAATGGGGACATTAGTTTGTAGTTGAGAAGATCGTAGTTTCATTATAGGCTTTCCGATACTTTAACCAGAGGCATGAATTAAATTCAACTAGGGTCCTTAATTTTTTTTTTTTTTTTTTTTTTTTTTTTGCAAATCGTCACCATTTCGGTTATGAAGATGATTGATTGGTCTCCTTTTTCTTTGGGTACTCTGGTCTCATTGTGACTTGCCGGTAACTGAATAATTTTTTGTCGAGTGATTTATAAGAATATTTGGATTAATGGACGGAAATTCATGTTGACGAAGTGGATTGATGAAATGTCTATAATTCCAGGTAATAATAATCTTGTGTAGATGGATTTTATTGTTCCGATAATTTCAGCTGCCTTGATATTTGGGATATTATGTGATAAATAAGCCACATGTATATTATTGTTTAGACTGCCGAACTTAATTTGCAGTGCTGAATAGTTTGGGAACGTTATCATTATTTACAAGAACATTTGATCTAGCCCTTATTATCAAGGGATGTTTTAGAAAATTAAACTGATCATTATACAGTTGATAAAACGGAAGACAGACGAGAGAGAGAGAGAGAGAGAGAGAGAGAGAGAGAGAGAGAGAGAGAGAGAGAGAGAGAGTACCGCCAGCGCCACCAGCGAGTACGTACAGTCATGGGTATTGCGAGCATTGGAGAAACATGAGATTATGCAAATGACGGCTTATCAGTGTAATGTAGCAATGGGTGGGTGAGGAGGGGTGAGGAGCGGAGACGTAATAGGGGATTTGGGGGTTGGAAGGGGGAGGGGAGCAGTGAAGGAGAAGGTAAGAGGTGAAGGCGCAGGATGTTGGAGGAAGCTGGGATGTGTGGTCCAGGGGGTAGGATGGGTCCTGGCGGGGATGGAATGGGGAAAGGACATGGAACATAGAAGAATAGGACACTGAAGAGAATGGCAGCGATAGAAGTGAACAGATGTAGAAACAAAGTGAACGCCTTTTTTTTCTCTCTCCGTTTGGGATGAGATTGCTAGCCCCACATCCTTCTCCCACCTTAAACTCCACCCATCAGTCTACTTAGTGCCAGGTACATAGTGAACTGGTTAGATACCAGGCAAAACGTTGTTTAATAGAATGTACCTGAATCGTTCCATTGCCAAAGGAATAGAAGAATATGCATACATACGTACATACACACATACATACACACATACACACACACACATATATATATATATATATATATATATATATATATATATATATATATATATATATATATATATATATATATATATATATATATATATTCATTCGATTTCGGAAGAGTTGTCGCGCAGCAAATCTGAAGAGATGGGGTTGCAATCCCCATGCCCTTTTAGTAGACCCCAGTTGCCTCTCGTACCCATTTACAGCTTGGTCGACTGACATCGTATGGGCTCGAACCACGGACCTTCCAAGTGCGATAACAGGGCTCTACCAGCCATTCTCCTGGATCAGGGTTGAAGAGCTATGACTATTGAAGTTTGTAATAGCTTTTTTTTACTATTCATTTTTTTTCGCCCAGAGCGATGAAACATTTCCTCTTACCTTGTATTTGAGTAACCGTCCTGTAGACTCCTCTTTTCATTGTATTGACAGCCGTGTAATATGTGAAATACCGTGCGCAAGGAAAATATACCCGAGATAGGAAAAAAAACAGCAGGGTAAAAAAAAAATTGTTCTGATAAAAAAATAAGGGTAAAACCATTCACCTCTTGTGTATCTTCCGGTCCCATCTTCATTCTAATCTCCCCTTTCCCCCTTGTTTTCTTTTTTCCCCCATGCCACCCTTCCCTTTTTCCATTTTTCCGCCCCTTCTTCCTCCCTCCCCTCCCCCCTCCCCATCTCCCACTTTCCCCGTTACGCATTCAGTCTTTAGTCAAGTGAAGGTAGCAGCCGACCCCTCTCTTTCTTCTCTCTCTCTCTCTCTCTGTTTCTCTATCCACCTTCTGGGGCCTCCTCCGCTCCCCCCCCCCCTCCTTCGTCAGCCCACCCTTCCAAGGGTTCAGGCACCTGCACTTGTGACATGTTAATGCCACACCTGTCTGGATGCCCATTTTCTTGCTCTGCCCACAATCCTTTTCTTCTTCTGCTGCCTCCTTCCCCTCTTTTCCTCCTGAGTAGGGAAGGATCTCGTTATGCACAAAAAATTGGGCATCGAGACTCAGTGTGCGGCGAAATTTGGTGTGGAATGGCCACAGAGTTTCTTGCAGGGTTGTCGCGGTCGAGATACCGTTGGGTAAGATTCGGCGGAATATTAAGATTAATAATTAATATTTTTCTCATTGGTTTTGTTGCTGTTTATTATTCATATATTTTTCTTATTTATTTTGTTGCTATTATTTAAATAGGCAATGCAGTACATATTAATAACCGTATTTTCTAGAACTGTGACATCGGTGAACTTGGAGTTGCAATTCTTCTGAGAGTTATGCATGTACAATACTGGCATCCCCTGCATTTGTAGCCGAATTACGCGAGGGGAAATCACTGTATATGTAGCTATTCACGAATTGCGAGAAATTGAGAAATCGATTGCAGTTGATCGTGTTTTTTTTTTTTACGTGGCACAGCGATGGCAAAAGCAACAGAGGCAAAAGCAACAGTAACAGGGAGCCCCAGAGAGCATATGCGTCCTAAGTCGAGAGCCGATCTCCTCCCCTCTATATAATTACTTGAAAGAGGGGTGTTGGGGAGGGAGTAAAAATAAAAGGCATACGGAGGGGGCGGTGTAAGAGCAGAGGGTAAAAGGGTTCCCTTGGAAAAGTTGAAATAATTTGAATGAAATCATATTTGGATGTAAATGGAAAAGTCATGTGGGATTCTCCATAGTGTGGTTGAAAACAAATTTGGGTGTGATATTTTACAGTTTCATCTCTAAGGACTTTCGGTCGCTCGCTATGTATTTTTTTTTTTTCGTTTCGTGTGTGTATTCGTTTAAAAAAACGATGAATTTATATGTAGTTTTAACTGTTAGTTTATTATTTTCTCAAATGGTCGTTGTGGAGAAGTCAGTAACTACAAACATTTTTTTTTTATTATCTCAGCCGATAAGGAGCTCCTTCGTGGACCCGCCTCCTCCCGTCTTCTGTGTCGAAGAAAGAAAGAAATGAAGAAAAGAAGGGGGAGGAGGAGGAGGAGGGGGCGGTGGGAGAGAGAAAGAGAGAGAAAGAGAAAGAGAGAAACCTTCGAACCTAACCCGATTTAGATAGGATAAATGGGAAATAAATTTTTATTGCAAGGCTGTATTGAAAAGTTTGAGTTTTGCATGTTCCCTAAAACTTGTTTCGGAATTCGCAAAACTTTTATATGGGACTCCCTACGAAAAGTTTGGTTGGGACTGTGTGTCTTGAATGTGTAGGGCGAAGGGTCTGGACGAAAATTCGCTCTGCTTTGCTGTGCCGCTGTGCCTCCCTCCCTCCCTCCCTCACCCCACCCTCCCTCCTTCCCTCCCTCCCCAGGAGCACCAGCAAGGATCCGGCGAAGAAGGAGGACCTCGACGTGCCCTGGATTCGCATTTGGTCGCCTCCTTTCGTTTTGTCTTGTGGGGGGGTAGAGGGGGGCGATTTTGCCCTTGTAAGATTGAGCTCAGATGTATAGAGAATGCTACGATTATGTATATGTATACTCTCTCTCTCTCTCTCTCTCTCTCTCTCTCTCTCTCTCTCTCTCTCTCTCCCCACACTTTTAAGTACAGTATACTCAAAATGTTTGCGTTTTTGTACCGAATTCTCCTGTGGACGCGAACATTATTATTTTGAATATCGTAATCTCTCTCTCTCTCTCTCTCTCTCTCTCTCTCTCTCTCTCTCTCTCTCTCTCTCTCTCTCTCTCTCACACACAATTTTAAGTATACTCAAAATGTTTGGGTTTTTGTACCGAATTCTCCGGTGGACGCGAACATTATAATTTTATTATCGTAATACTTAGAGAGAGAGAGAGAGAGAGAGAGAGAGAGAGAGAGAGAGAGAGAGAGAGAGAGAGAGAGAGAGAGAGTTTTGATTTATCGACGCGCTGCATCCAAATATATTTACATAAATCCTAGCATAATCGCCTTTCATTGACGATGCGAACCAAGACCGTCAATATTATCACTCATGAAATTTATATATCGAGACGAAGAAACGAACTGGCGGGGCGTAAGAACGTTTCTCGGACTTGTCATCGGCGCTGATACACTGAGGTATAAATTGGAATTTTATATCTCTTTCACAACTTATCAATACAGCCAAATGGAATACCGATATTAAATTAACTTTATAGTCGGAGCCCTTAATCGATATTAAATGATATTCCAGCACTTTAACATCTCTCTCTCTCTCTCTCTCTCTCTCTCTCTCTCTCTCTCTCTCTCTCTCTCTCTCTCTCAACGTTGTGCTGTTTTTCTCCTCGTGTGTGTGCGTAATTCTTTCAGTTTTCTATGGTCTTGTGGTTATTTTTTTTCATATCGGGAGCGTTCACGTGTTAAAAAGGTGGAAAATAATTTCAATTTGTAAATATTTACTTATTATAATTACAGTTATCGCCGTTACTGTTCAAACAGTTATTATAATTACAGTTATCGCCGTTACTGTTCAAACAGTTTTTTCGTAGTCGGGAAATGCATTTTCAAACATTATCTGATGTCAGTTTATCCATACAAATACAGTCATCGGTATTGTCAGATCTTCATTAAATTTTTGTTTCTTTACAACTAGAACTTACATCTTGTATCACTCCCATATCATGATGACTCGGGTAGCTGATCAACTATAGGCTTCATGGCTGTCTCGACCTTTAGGCTTTGAAACCGTACACCCATCTGTCAAAAGCCAGATTTTTATGCCTTGAATGACTTAGAAAGAGTGAAAGGGCGTTATAAGGCGCATAGAGAAAGAGGGTTCCGGCATCTCTCTCAAGAGGGGGGGCGTTAGGAAATAAACCGATCGCCTTTTGCTAATGCGCGCCTCTTGAAAGGGGCACTGCCAAGCTATTTACATCGGCAGTTTCAGACACACGCGACGGTATGCGCATAGTAAGATTTTCCATTTCCTTTTTTGGCTACCCCGGAGCCATGCACTTGAACGTTGACTCAATTTATTGCGAAAGTTTGTTGCGTGTTAAGTAGCGTACGTATTTTTTTTTATTATTATTATTCTTATTCTTATTTGGTGCCTTTTTTTTTTGTCAGTCACATTTTTTTTTTTTCAGCTGTTCCTCTCACCTGGAATTTTTCATGAGCGCTTTTATGATTTCGCCTTTGCTAATTAGCAAACAATGCAATTAGGCGTAGATGCTTTTCTTTTGTAATTAGACCTTGTTAACTAATTGTTTGTAAAGTCTTCGGACTCTTTTTGGCCCGTGTTTTAAGTTGGGCATTTTTCACACGCGCCTTTCTTTCCCATCCTCCGCCGGGTTCAGTTTTTTCTTTCCCCCTTTTTTTATATTTTTCCTCCACAAAAAGTGTGTATTACCTCTTAAAAGTTTTACATTTTATAGTCGCGAATTCGGCGGCCTTCGGAAATGTTTCAATTTTATCTTTACCCGCCTTCCTACCTGGGTATTTTGGCCCCCTTTTTTTCTGTCTTTCATTTCGGCACCTTTTTTTTAAGGTTTCATCCTTTGATAAAAAAAAAATCCGTATTCCATCCTGAAGCGAAGGATGAGAGGAAATAAAGATACGAATATTTTGAACTGGGGCCGCACGCGGATGGAGAGAGAGAGAGAGAGAGAGAGAGAGAGAGAGAGAGAGAGAGAGAGAGAGAGAGAGGGAATGTAAAAAGATGATAGTCAGAAATGTAGAGAGGAAAAAAGAGAGTATTCAAAATAGTTATTAAGTCATTAGTTCCCCCCTAGACAGCATGTGCGCTAGTAATTCGAGTACTATTGAACTATTAAACCGCCTACTTTGATGTGGACGGCTAAAAATTTTGGCCAAATGAACTCTCCCGTTTGAAAAGAACACGCCAACCCTTCCCGCTCTTTTCTCTGCGTGTTTTCATTATTGGGGGGAGGGGGGATGGGGTTAATGAAAGTTTATTAGAGGGGGTTTTATTGGGGGTGCCATCCTCCCATCTTTGAATTAAGTATTGTTTTTAATTTTTTTTTCTTCAACTAAACAACTTATCTTCCCACATTGATTCTTAAGCTGTGGATTTTTAAAGAAATTTTCTTTTGTTCAATAACTGCAACGTTCTCAATAACTGATCTTGTTTCTTGGTAAGTTTCACCATACTACTACTACTACTACTACTACTACTACTACTACTACTACTACTACTACTACTACTAATAATAATAATAATAATAATAATAATAATAATTTCAATTGGATAACCGTGTTTGTTTTTTGTGCGTGTAACGGATACTCTACTGTAACGAACCTCGCGTTTAAATATCGCAAAATCTTAACGAAGAAAATGTAGAGGGACCTGATGTAATTGCTGTATTATAATTACGATGCGGTAGTAAAATGTGCGTAAATATGGCTGCCGTTTTTGACTGGACCCGCGTAGCAGTTGTAGTAATAGTATAGCAATCTCACAGTAATCTCAAGTCTCATTCTTGAAACTAATAGATTTCTTTCATTTTATCTTCGTTTCAGGAGAGACACTTTTATACTGTTTATATTTTGATTCTGTGATTTTTACAGTGTTTTGTTTTTTTGAGTGTCTGTGCGTTTTGAACTTTAGTTGCTTGCTTTCCGCTTATATCGAACTATTTTGAGTTATGTTTTTTATTTAATATTTTTTCAGTTTTCTTATTCGATCAGATCGACAATTGAAGTTGCGTTTATAATTGTTCATATTTGGTGAAATGTACTTCTCAAGAGTAATTTATATTTCCTGTTTTAGAGAGAGAGAGAGAGAGAGAGAGAGAGAGAGAGAGAGAGAGAGAGAGAGAGAGAGATAAACTTATGACATTTCCAATAGCTTAATTGATTCGTATCATAAAAGACAACGAATGGTAGGAGACACTGCTCTCTCAACTAAAGAATGTCCTGTGCGGAGCGCCACCTACGGTTTTTGAATGGGTTATTTAAAAGAATCTCTCTCTCTCTCTCTCTCTCTCTCTCTCTCTCTCTCTCTCTCTCTCTCTCTCTCTCTCTCTCTCTCTCTCTCTCCATTTCCCAATTCTAAGCCTCCCTCTCTTCCCCTCTTCGCTCCTGTCTCATCATATCATTCTCTCCTCTCGTTTTTCCTCTCCCCTCACTTTTTCCTCTCTCTCCCCTTTAGCAGTATTTTCGATTGGCTCACGAAATATCGAAATCTTTGTACAGGTATTAATTTTATTTTCTGCATCATGGAAAAAAAAGAGGCTCGGAACTGTATTTGTTTTCGAGATTTTTTTATATCTTTTATGTTCTTCTTTACATATTCACGTGTTTGTTTACGTTTTTGGATTTCCGGTTAGAAGAACCGCCGGGCGATGAGAACGTCTTAGTATTCTGAAGGCGTTCGTTTTGTATTTAAATAATGGCAGTCGGTATGATATTGCCCTGAGTTCGTTTTGGTTGTGTAAAATTGAAATGGCTCTCAGTCTTTTTATTTAAGTATTTTCTCATTGCTCTTTCCTGTAATTATTATAAGACGATTCGATAATTTGGATATTTTGTTAAGTTTGTTAGTAGAATATTACCAGTCTCTGTGCAACAACAATTTTTATGACGTCTTAACATGTATCAAATCTTGTGCAGGTAAATTTACGACAGGCCTCCAAGATATCAATTAGCATGTATACATAGGAATATACATTGCATACTCACATGTATAGTAGGCATGGATCCGCAAGAATTTCTCCCTTGTAAGTTCTTTATCTTTACGGTTACAATTTTCATGTGTAGTCGGAAAATTATATGTTAATTGCTCAAGTAATATTTATAGCAGTTGACATCGCAAAGTGAGAGCTACGGCAGGCTTATTGAAAATATCTCGTGAAGTATGTAATTACTTTATGTAGTCTTTTCCCATCTGTTTCGCAATATAATCAAACTACAGAGTTCGTTGGCACGATCGTAGGATTAGAATTTAAAAGGCGGAGATTAAATTATATTTGCTACGTGTGTGTGCATGCATATATATATATATATATATATATATATATATATATATATATATATATATATATATATGTATATATGTATATATATATATATATATATATATATATATATATATATATATATATATATATATATATATACAGCACATATATAATCTACCTTTTAAATTCTAATATATATATATATATATATATATATATATATATATATATATATATATATATATATATATATATATATATATATATATATATATATAAAGGAGTGCCAGAAGGAAGGAGAAACAATGGAGTACTGCGAGGCGTTTCTGACTTATTAGTCTGCTAAGTAAAGGACTGTAAGTCGAAAGGCCCTGCAGTGCTCCATTGTTTCTCTCTCCTTCATGGCATTCCCTTTATTAATATATTCATCACGTTCCATATTTTCGTGATTCAGTTATATATATATTATATATATATATATATATATATATATATATATATATATATATATATATATATATATATATATATATATATATATATATATATATATATATATATATATATATATATATATATATATATACATACATATATACACACACATATATATATTAAATTTTGCCGAGTGCCTCATAGTAAGACTACTTGATGGTGTTTGCGCCCGATGCAATTGCAAGTCTTGTAAATGCTCCGTCAAATGGGCTCCCTTTTCTGTGTTCTGACTAATATTGAAAAGTTACATCCGTCGGGGATGTAATTTTAGTCGCTATTGCGATTATAAACACGTCAGTGATGAATAGAACGTAGTATCTTGTTAGAAAGCGAATATATCATTCATAAACCCGCATTCATCCGCGTTATTTATTTTTGTAGAGGTAGAATCATTGTTCCTGCCCAGTTGCGTTTTTATCCATTATTTTAGTGGTGAATCAATGACAGCTGAATCGGAGTAGTTTAGAGCTCTTACGATGTACGTGCATAATGCTTACATACAAGTACATATATAACACATGCATTATTTATATATATATATATATATATATATATATATATATATATATATATATATATATATATATAGAGAGAGAGAGAGAGAGAGAGAGAGAGAGAGAGAGAGAGAGAGAGAGAGAGAGAGAGAGACATTAAACTATCTATCTCGTTCATGTGGTTTCGAACGGAGCGAAAGAGTCCCGATGCTTTATGCAAATTGAGCACCGGAACAAATGGATGAAATGATTAAGCAAAAACGACGTTGGTCAATGAGGGACAAAGCCTCCCTTTTTAAGAACCTCCCCCCTCCCCTCTCCCCACCCTCCCTCTCCCTTCCTGCCCACCTACCCACATGCGCTGGTTTTGTGGGGTTTATTGTAGATGCGGATGGGGGGAAGGTATACATGTATGGCACGAGATAGTGGGTAGCTATGGAGAGAGAGAGAGAGAGAGAGAGAGAGAGAGAGAGAGAGAGAGAGAGAGAGAGAGAGAGGTTGTGGGGGTGGGGGGGCAGCGGAAAAATGAAGGTAGTGCTCCTTGAAGCGAATAAAGCTAAGATCGAAGAATAAAATTAGATAAGAGGGGTGTCGTTAAGAAGATTAGAACTACAGCAATTGAAGTCTAATTCCTGGTAAATTTTTGCTCATGGATTGTTTCAAGTAGGAGAGAGAGAGAGAGAGAGAGAGAGAGAGAGAGAGAGAGAGAGAGACATGGGGGTCAGTGTGGCAAAAGGAATCCAGAAAAGGGAAGTGTGATAAAGGATATAAGCTGTATTTATTACCCTTAGTCGTGTGTTATGGATTTAATGGCATTTTAATGTTGGTTTTTATCGGCTTGAACAGAAGAGAGAGAGAGAGAGAGGGGTGTGGCTCTTCATAGAGAACTGCATTGGTAAATGGTTAATAAAAATAAACGGATAGAAGAGAACTGAAACACCTTCAGTGGAGTTTGCGTTGCACCGACTGTTGGTCAAGACAGCGTAAGGAGCCAACAGTGAGGTACCCGTTTCCTGTGTGTGATTGTTTGGGTACCAGGTGGTAATAATGCTTTTTCCTCTCTTAACCTCATTTCTGACAGTTGGACGTAAGAATTCCATTCCTTATTGTGAAGCCAGTTCTAATTTTATTTTATGTAAGAAACTTAATACCCACTGTAACTGAAATGTGGGATAAAGAAATATTATTATTATTTGTTGTGGTTATTTTAAACTTATTGAAGATCTTGGTATCATTCTGCATTAATTAAGACTAGCGGTAATCATAGAGCATCAGAAAAAAAGAACCATTTCTAAGTCACATGAGGAGAAAATTAATAAAGAGGACTTCGGAAGGCTCAACAGGAAACGAAACTTGGCGGGAATGTTGTAAGAATAACATGAGGTATAAGACCATGGAGAAGGAACGAGCCAAGGGATTGATTCTCTCTCTCTCTCTCTCTCTCTCTCTCTCTCTCTCTCTCTCTCTCTCTCTCTCTCTCTCTCAGGCGAGACCTTTCTTTTACCTTCGCTCGCTTAATTATTAGGGGTAAATTTATATTAATTATCTTTATTATTTTCTCGACTGGAGTCGGCGTTCTCATGTGATATTTATAGGCCATATTTTAGATTTTTATGCATGCGGGATTGCAAGGTGCATAGTAATTACAAGGTTCGGATGTAATGGAAAATTGAGAAATAGGTATTCTATACTGAACTACGAGACTGTAAAAGATAATTATAATGTTGATAAACGATACACATGGCTGTGTATATGTGCCGGCCCTTCGGTGTGTACACACACAAAGATGTGTATTTTATGCATCCGTCGCGTATATATATGCATATTTTATCGGTCCGCCGCGGTCACGTATGCATATTTTATTCATCTGTTGCTGCTCAAACATGCATATTATATGTCCCTTTGGATATTAAATCCATATGAACGAGAATAATTTTATATTTTACTCTCTTGAGTGACAGCCCAGCTTTTTTTTTGGACGTGTTAATGCCCTAAATGTTTTATTTATGTATTGCAAGCAACGTAACGAATTCTCTCTCTCTCTCTCTCTCTCTCTCTCTCTACATTCTATATATATATATATATATATATATATATATATATATATATGTGTGTGTGTGTGTGTGTGTGTATTATATATATATATTATATTATATATATGCATATATATATATATATATATATATATATATATATATATATATATATATATATATATATATATATATATATATATGTATGTATATATGTATATATCTTATATCTGTAAACTCATGTGAGTGTGCGTGGGTAATATGATGCCCATATATGTATGCATAAATAGTCTACATGTTTATGCATATGCAGTACATTTATAATTAACGTCTTGCAAGACTTCAAAAGAAAAAAATTACTCCCTCCTCCCTTTGCCTCCACCTCCTCCTCCTCCTCCTCCTCCTCTCAGAGCGATCTCGTCTGGTTGTCAGATCTGGGAAATGGATTTAACGGCTTCGGCCATGATTGGTATAACTGTCCGATTAGAATAGATACAGGGACGCTTCGCTCCTATGGCCTATCACGATTTCTAAGCTTTACGTACCTATTAAACGTAGTAGGGTGGATGGAGGAGGAGGAGGAGGAGGGATAGGAAGGGAGGGGGGGGGCTTTTTCTTTTTGTTTCTCTTTTTTTTTTCTTTCCTGAGGATGCTGGGAATAGGGGGTTCTGTTTGGGGTGAGAGGTAAACTCCGAGATTTGTTTTTGGGAGAGCGTCAGATAAAACTCTGTGGCGATTGTGTAGGTTCAAGCGAGTTTTATTGCTAATGTTTTTTTTTTTTTTTTTATTATTTTTTTCCAGGATCAGATTTGTGGGAGGTTTAAGATTCGTTGCTTTCAAGTAAATTTTCTTTTTTTTTTTTTTTAGGTCTGATATTTGTTATGTAAATCAGTGTGAGGAAGAATTAGTAGACCGGCGTGTTGGTGAACCCAGGGCGAGATTATGGAACTTAAGCACAGACGTTCTGTTGCTTATTTTTGCGTTTTAAGGGACGCTCATTGTGTAATTAATGGTTTAATTTTCCTTGTATTTGCCCATCATGATAATTTTTTATATATGGGTGATGCTAACCATAAAAACAACGAAACGTATATATATATATATATATATATATATATATATATATATATATATATATATATATATATATATATATATATATATATATATATATATATATATATATATATATATATATATATATATATATAGAGAGAGAGAGAGAGAGAGAGAGAGAGAGAGAGAGAGAGAGAGAGAGAGAGAGAGAGAGAGAGAAAAGCAGGCAGGCATTGTACTTCTATGCCGTGTCATCCCGGGCATTTATTATGGGGTTTACAGCACCGCACAAAACGCCATTATAGACAGATGTTTATTTTCGCTTTTCAGATCGCTAATTGGACAGCTGGGATTCGCGCCTTCGTTGTTATTTCGACTCTCTCCATTCCAGTCTTATTTTAAGAACAATTTAAGCTTTTTTTTTCTCTCTCCCTCTCCTTCAGTCCCTGTCCCTGTCCCTTTGCAGCCTATATGCGATTTCCATTCAGGTTTCATTTGAGGCATTGGAAGGCTGGTGTTGATTTAATTTCATCCTTGACATTTTTTTTTTTTAACTCCGTGTTCTTTTATTTCCTGCCGCGAATAATTCCCGACCGCGAAAAGCGGGTAGAGAGCGCTCAGGATATTTGATCGAGTCAATTTGCATATGAATCATTGAATTACGAACTATATATTTTTTTTCTTCTTCTTCTCTTCCTCCTCCTCCTCCTCCTCCTCATTCCTTTCTTCTCTCCGACCCCCCCTCCCTCTTTCTTTTCCTCCTCCTCCTCTTCTTCCTCCTCTCCTCCCTGGCAGACTTCGCTGAGTCTCCCCAAGAACGCATCGCCATGATATATGCGTGTAATAAAAATTTAAAATTGGCCTTATATTAATTTTCCTTGTTTGGTAATTTTGAGAGAGAGAGAGAGAGAGAGAGAGAGAGAGAGAGAGAGAGAGAGAGAGAGAGAGAGAGAGTTAAACTGATGGATAGCATGTGTCCCAGACAGTTTTAAGTAGTGCATCCCATTGTATATTTCGTGTCTAATAAAGGTACTGTTTGTCATCGTCATTTGTCGCTCGTCCAAGAAACTTGAACCCTCAAATTTCAGCGAAAGTCAAAGTCAAGATCTTCCATTCAGTTGAAGCTCAGTTTTGTAGATTATCCCAAGTTTATTTGATCTTTTTTTTTTTTGAAGAGACGTTAGGAATATAAAAATAAGTTTTAATTGACTCGCGTATCATGATGTTATTTAATTCATAGGCTTCAGATTGTCATTGGTTACGAACACGATTATTTCATTGTACGTTCATTTCCTTATCCACGAGATATGAAATTTCAAAAGGTGTTTTATGGCTCTGTAAGCGTTTTCTATTTTTATGTTTTTTTAATAGAAGCTCCCTTTAGATTTAATCATTTATAAAAAAAAAAAAAAATAAGGCCGAAAATGAACAATAAAAGAAAAGAGACTTTAAGATGTCCTGTTTACTCACTGAGATATTTTGAGTTATGAGCGTTGGTGCATATGACACCTTATATTATAAAGATATTTTTTCAATGCACTCTGTTAGAAAGAGAAGTAAGGGGGACACTGCAAGCCCAAAATATATCGTGTCTTGAATTGGTGGTCGTTATACACTGATATTCGTTGTAGCAAACGTCTTTCTGCCACTAATTCGGAATCCGGCCTATTAATGATATTCGATTTTCATTTCGTACACAGTTCTCGGGTACGTGCCACAACGAGACCTATCGAATACGAGTATTTGTATATGAAATACCCTTAATATGCGTAGGCCTTGCAGCTTTACTCCCCTTTCCATCTTTCACATTTCCTTTGTTCCCTCTCTCCTTCCGTCTCTCTTCTCCCTCTTGGCGACTCCTCGTTCGTTGTATAATGTTCCATCTTTCTTCTCGCCTTTCTTAGGTCCTTTCTTCCCTGCTGGTGTTTCCTCGAGTCGAGATGTAACTCGAGATTCATTTAAATTTTGTACTACAGGAGGTTTTATTATATTTAGATTTCTGGGGGATGTCGATTCGATGCGACAGGCTTCTTAATTGGAGGGGGGAGGCTCGAGAGAGAGAGAGAGAGAGAGAGAGAGAGAGAGAGAGAGAGAGATTCCTGCAATTGTATACATGGATCTAAAGAATACTTTGTAGATATGCCACGCACGTACCGAAGAGATAATGGGTAAGATAATTTTTCATAATCAGAAACTCCGCATTAGAAGGATTATCGACAAGAAGCGAGTAATTCCAGCTGCAAAAAAAAAAAAGAGCATTTTTCTGTAAGCTTTATGAATAAAGAATGCCACCCTCTCAATTATTCACGGGATATCGTCATGCGTGTTGAAATCGACTCCAGGATTATCCCGACCAATTTCTTTTTTTGGGGGGGAAATGTGATCTGTTGTGTGATTTCTAATATTTCCATTAATACGGAGAGTTTTTGTCGGCCGCATCGTCCTATTATGGCAGACTTATGTATGTTTCTGTGCGCGTCTACTCGTATGCATTTATGTATGCGCATCTAAGAGGTTTGATGTCTCGTATTTTCGCTAATACATGCTGGAAGTTCTCCTGATTTCATTGTGTCAGTTCTATGTATATATATTTTTAATGATGTCTTTGTGTCATAATGCTCTCTCTCTCTCTCTCTCTCTCTCTCTCTCTCTCTCTCTCTCTATATATATATATATATATATATATATATATATATATATATATATATATGTATATGTATATGTATATGCGTGTATATATACATATATATGTATGTATATATATACACGCGGTCTGCTTGATTTCTAATGGTCTCCTTTTGTGCGCCATATTCTGATTTCAGTGATTATAACCACTTTCCAATACATGTTCGCAAGTTCGATTGTGTGCGCCTGTACGTAATGCATCCATTGATGTAAGTGGAAGAAGCCGCTGGAAGCGCAACCGTTTATATCGTCGCCGACATTTATCAAGGATTTATAAATGAAAAGAGTTTCTTAATGTCAAAGGATATATATCATACATCTGCCCTGGCTCTCTGGATGTTTTATGGTCGGTGTCTCTCGAGCGGAAAGTTTCCGTCCTTTTAATATTTAACGGCAGTTGTGGCATTATCATCACTTCTGATGCATAAAAGGCAGCTCGTAGCAACGCGTTGTGTTCGCGGTAACAATAATGCGCGGTCTGCGGTGCTCATGTTTGTTGGGCGTCTCTATAACGAAATGCATTTTTTTTTTTTTTTTTTTTAGTATATGGAGGTGTATTTTTTCAGTATAACAAAGCGTATTTTGTCAACTTTGAATTGCACCGTATCGAAGTATATTTTTTTTCCCTTGCACAGTCATTAGTATTGATTCTCTCTCTCTCTCTCTCTCTCTCTCTCTCTCTCTCTCTCTCTCTCTCTCTCTTAAATCCTTTTGAATTTTTGTTTCTCATTTTTATCATTTTAATTCAGTTTTTTTACTTTGTATTGCAGTAAAATCAGTGTAATATGCACTAAATTTAAAATGTGTTAACCATTAATGCAACTGAATGTCAGCTTGTCCAGTATTCCTTAGATTTGATCTGGCAGATATTATAATGAGGGAATTATCTACTTAAAACAATCTAAATACGGATCTGTTTTCGCTTTTCTGTTCTCAACAATTATTTTCCTTTTTTTATGCAAATTATTGATTCCGATTCGACACTTCTTTGAGCAGTAAAATGCGTTCGCCGTAATAAGCTCGGTTCGAGGTCATGTGAATATCATCCAGCGTCTTAAATATTATATGAATGCTTTTAAGTCTTTTATGATGTTTTGCTGTTTGTTTTAAATATTCATGTTCGGACCTAATTTATTTTGTTTCGTCTTTTGCAGGTGAGTTCACGGCAAAGGTTGGATGGCTCTCCACTTCGTAGTGAAACAAGGCGTGTCTGGTGACGTTGTGAATTATTATTATTATTATTATTATTATTATTATTATTATTATTATTATTATTATTATTATTATTATTAATGAATATGTGATGACATTCAGTCGTTGGTTATTATTAGCGCTGTTGAAATGGATATGTGATGCCTTTCCAGTGCCGTAATTTTGTTGTTGCTGTTGTTATGCAAAGAAATATGCAGTGAAATTTTCAGTTATAGACTCGGATGCTGGAAATTAATAAGTGGCGGACACTTTCGTCATTGAATATTTTATTCTATTTTTATGTGCGTAGATCCATTTGCATACCATCATTTGTCATCCATTTATAGATATGGGTTTTCCAGAGAGTAAAAAAAAAAAAAAAATGGTGGCTCTTTGTCCATTCACAGCTCGGGTCTCTCTGTTCCATATGTCCTGCCCTGATCTGATTCCGCCTCTCTGCTTCACTGTGGGTGTTTGGGGAAGGGTGGGGTGGGCGTTTGGAAAGGGGGGTGGTGGCGCTGGGGGAGGATGGCTGAGTTAATTCAAGATGTTACTACAAAGTAATATATCATTTGGCTCTCGGCGGTGATTACGAACCCAAGAGTGGGTCTTTCCATCCCTGCTACTTACAGATTGTGGAAGTTTGCCATAGTTTGTGTTCATACACCCAAGATCCCTACACACACACACACACACACACACACACACACACATATATATATATATATATATATATATATATATATATATATATATATATGTATATATTATATATATATAATATAATATATATATGGCCTTATATTCATTCTTGTAGAGCCCTTCCAGAATTTGACCTTCGTAAGCGTGGTCTGTTTTATATGTATACAAATAACTGCATTGCTGCTGTGTAAAATATTCTTTTAAATAATACACTTGGAGAAAATTTTCAGTGAAGTACGAAAGTAATTTCCTTATGAAATGAGGGAAATTTATGGATATGTCAAGGGGTGTGTGTGTGTGTGTGTGTGTGTGTGTGTGTGTGTATGTGTGTGTGTTCGCTTGGTTATGTGTCTGCGTGGACCAGTAACGTTCCTCAGGCGTATTATATATTACAGATATGAAGGGGACTTTTCAAATGCAAATCACCCATAAAGACAATTTTTTGGGTGTGGGCCCTCGGGCTTCCGAGGGTAGGAGGGGCCAGGGAGGAACAGGGTAACGTGGGGACCAAGGGGGTCCTCGCCCCCTTCAGCCCCCCTCCCTAAACCCTCCGGTACGTCCTACCCCTCCCCTCCCCTCCCGCAAGAAGAATTTACCAGAATGAAAGACGAGGAACCTTTAGAGAGAGAAAAAATCGGGTGAGTGATGTTCTCTGGGGTTATTGGGGAGCTTTAGGAGGCCTTTTAAAAACTGGGTACAGAGATGAAAAATTAGTGACTTTGGGATAGGGGGATGTTCAGAGATAAGGAGTGTAGTGCAGTTTTTTATGGCTGCATGACAGTTGCACTGGTACATTGCTCTGTGCTCGTTTTGTGTTCTAAAGGGCTTTCGTTTTTGTGTTGCTTTCATGCTTTTGTACTTTTTCTAAATATACCTGGAATTCACTTTGCGTCGTCTAGAGTCGTTGTTCAGCAATGTTATTTTCTGTACCTCCGTCAGTTTTGTTAAATGGGACGTGTCAGTTTTCAGTTTAGGAAATGAAATGTAAATGAGAGGTTCTGCGGAAATATTGGGTGTAAGTTGTTAAAAATCTTTTAAGTTTGTCAGTTATTCCTTCTTTTGCTTAATCACTTGGATTTGATTGCAATTTGTGACATAATTGTGTACATGTGTTCCAGGTGTTGTTTTCCTGTTTTGATTCGGATAAAATTGGACAGATTAAATACTCGTTTTTTTCGTTCTTTTATCCATATTTTCCATAATTAATATAGGAAAATATAGAAAACAACCACCAAAGCATTCTGTGAGTTTTTGGCTAAGATGTAAAGTAACACAGATATTAAATAGAAAATATTAAATATTGAAATGTTAAAAATAAACAATTTTACGTGTATATGCTGTGAACCTTTGCATAGGCGTGCGTTTGTTTCAAGCTCTATTTTTAATTTTCAAATAAAAAAATAGATAAAATATTTTTAACAAACTCGTGGCTCTCTCTCTCTCTCTCTCTCTCTCTCTCTCTCTCTCTCTCTCTCTCTCTCTCTCTCTCTCTCTCTCTCTCAATTCTAAATTTTATTTTTTTATTGAGGGATCTCATTTGCATAATTATATTTTTGATATTCATCTATTTAAATTTCGTGCTGCCTTCCCCTCCAATCCCTCCTCCTTTTAAACCATCCTTCTCCGTTCCCTTCCTCCCCTTACAGCCTTCTCTCTCTCTCTCTCTTTTTTTTTCCATTGCTTTATTATCCTTCCTTTCCATGCCTTTCTTTCCGTAGGTTTTTTTTTCATATAAATATGTCTCCCCCTCTCCTTTCCCGCCTATTCATTCTTCGCTTGCAGATTTTTTTCTTGGCTGTTTTTGCGTGTTCGTTTTCAGACCAATATTTTGGCCATCTCTATTCATATGGATATTATATACTAATTATCGGCCCCTTGGCCGTTAATGTATCTGCAGCTGGATCTCTCTCTCTCTCTCTCTCTCTCTCTCTCTCTCTCTCTCTCTCTCTCTCTCTCTCTCTCGTTATGCGAAGGCTTCATTATAAAACGTAGTTTAAAGTTCGTCATTTTTGTAGTAATTTTCCTGTGTGAAGAAAAATTATTCCTAATTTTTTTTTTTTATCTTGCTATATTTTGATACATAAGATAATGTTAATTGGTAGTAGCTGTAAAATTTGCATGATGTTTCCCATTCACTGCAATTACAATATTGACGAAAAGGATAAAGTTGTATCTTTATGTTTGCGGATTAACAGTTTGCTGTTCTTGTATTTATTTGCTGAGTTACTTATTTTCTAGGTTTTTTCCTCTATTTTGGCGGAAATTTTTTTAGTTACGAGTGTTGCTCAAGCTATTTGTTTTTAATATCCATTCTTATAGTGAATATGTTTTTTAGAGTTTCATTCGTGTGAGCGTATGTGATTTTGTTAATGTTCTAATGCTTCATTACTTGTATATATTTTGTCAACTTATATTTTATACACAACCATTGCTGCATAATTTCATTTAAAGTCAAACATTCTACTTTATTTTAGTGAAAACAGGGTTTTTTTTATATATTTTCAACCGTAAAGGGTGGATGTATGCTTACCATACAAAACTGAAGAAATGGTCTTTGAACTTAATCTAAGTAATCTTCAAGCTCCTTCTTGTACGTTTGGTTGCAGGGCATCTAGTGTAAGGCAGAAGAAGAGGGTGATCTCGACCTGGGGTATTCAACAGGTCATTTTGTCTCCCATGAAATAGATCGCTGTTCTTTCGCCCATTTTTTTTTCGAACTCCGTTTGTTGGTTTAGAATTTCAGAAGAGGTAGTTAAAATATGGTGAGCTCTCTCTCTCTCTCTCTCTCTCTCTCTCTCTCTCTCTCTCTCTCTCTCTCTCTCTCTCTCTCTCTCCCCTTGGTGGGTAGTGCCGTCAGTGGACCTCATGCAGTGCACTGTAGGCATTACTTAAGGTTCTTTGCAAGCGTGCCTTCGGCCCATAGCTGCAACCCCTTTCGATCTTTTTACTGTACCTTCTCTCATATTTTCTTCCTCCCATCTTACTTTCCACTCTCTCCTAACAGTTGGTTCATAATGCAACTGCGAGTTTTTTTTTTTTCTCCTGTTACACCTTTCAAACCTTTTACTGTCAGTTTCCGCTTCAGCGCTGAATAACCTCGTAGGTCTCAGCGCTTGTCCTTTGGCTTAAATTCGATATTCAATTCAGTCTCTCTCTCTCTCTCTCTCTCTCTCTCTCTCTCTCTCTCTCTCTCTCTCTCTCTCTCTCTCTCTCATTCATAAATCCCACCAACACCCACTATCCTTTTGAATGACCGTTTTCGCTATTTCCATTTGAAATCGCCGGGTTATTTTAAGACGTTGGCAATTTTAGCGACCGATTCGATTTCGTTTTATTTATAACTTGGGTCATCTGCCTGGTCGCGGAATATGGGGCTAATCGGTTACATGCTTCTTGAGCTCGTCGCCTTAGAATCAGGAAGTGTTCGATTGTTGATTCATTCTGAAAAGTCCTTCAAAACATTTCCAAAGCATCTTTAGAAGGCAATTAAGTGTGTGTGTGTGTGTTTGTTAGAGAGAGAGAGAGAGAGAGAGAGAGAGAGAGAGAGAGAGAGAGAGAGAGAGAGAGAGAGAGCGAGGAGGAGCGTTGACGTGACTCATGGAAGGCAGACAATAGCATAGAATTGTGTCAACCAGAGAGGCTATTACTGCCTTGCTTCCGCGTCATTTACTTGCTCACGCGGTCAGATGCAAACTTATTTAAATATATCACCTTCCCACGCACCGGGGAAGGCTTACTATGTATCTATGAGTCGCAGCAAGAAACCTGCGACCGAGGAAAATGAAGTTGTCGCCATTTTCTGTAGTTCATGTATTGGGACTTATTTGTTTATCCGTACATATGTGCAGTACTTTTCCATACGCCGAGAAAGAAATGAGCTCTCGTTGATTGCTGATCAGAATTTTGTACAGGGCCGTGTTTGAAGAATATGCACCGGTACGTTATTCATTAAAGTGGTTTTTTAATGAATATTTTCCCTGTAATATAATCGCCTACGTTTTGAAGTGATTAATTTGGACAGAAACGTAACTTCCCTTTAATGTATATAAAAAAGAAGCCTTGTGTTAATAACTGCTCTATTTAACTAGGCAAGATACATTACTCCAGTGCAGTATTAAATAAAGTCTTGAATTAATATCTGTTCATCACACCCCGAACTCGGTCCAAATATTCATCATTCCTAGTTCGTCATTAGGCGCTCTGGTAGAATGCATCTTGTGACAAGATTTCAGGGTGGGGAGAAAAAAAAAGAATAGGAAGTGATTATGGCACTTTATTCCGTTAATGACAGTGGCAGCAGCTACAGACGCGAGGGTTCTTCAAAGTGTGAAAAAGACAAGCGTTCGCTCCTCGCTCGAATCAGGGTGCAGATGAAAACAGGGCAAAGTCTGTGTGAAGTGCGTACGTGGATACGACGTGTAAAAGCGAACCGAACGTAAACCAATTAGCCGGATGCGCTTGCTTACATTGGAAAGCCTGTTGCAAGGTGCTTCTGCCGCGGGTGCTGTGTAGGGGACTCTTCCTACGCATGCGCGTCGTCCTTGGCGAAGAGGCGCTTCATTTTTCTATGGTGGTGATGTCGCCAAGAGGTTAGCTGAGCTCTTTGGTATTGCCGCTCAGGTACTTATCTGTTGGAGTGCATCCTCACCGCAAAATTCCATATATAAATGAATGCTAATTTTTTCTATATATGTTTTGTTTTGTTACAAGAATACTTCAGCGCAAATATTCATGAGGCATAATTCATAGTTAAAAGAAAAAGGGCAGAGTCATTGTTATCTTGTGTTCACTTTTAGTGTAGTAGCAAGAAGAGGTTTGGCTTTGACTTAAAAGGAATGATGGGGGAAAGAAGGATTGGGATGGGGATTTTGGGGGGGAAGGGGGCTAGGGTTTGGGGGGATGGACCGTCGGACGCTGGGACAAGCACGAGTTGAGATCAGTAATTAACTCCCACTTCAATTGCCTTCCTCATCCTACTACTAGCCAAGACGATTGTTCTCTCTCTCTCTCTCTCTCTCTCTCTCTCTCTCTCTCTCTCTCTCTCTCTCTCTCTCTCGGGACTTGAGATTCAGATGTGTGTCGCAACCTTCCTCAAGTGTCTCGGTCTTTGGGCTTCTCATCAACTCGAGATTATTGACCGTATTCTTATTCTCGTATTTTTATAAGAAAATGTATATTTTGTTTTATTTTTTTATGTGGTTGAACCAGCGACCTCATTTCTTTTGTTCAGTTTTAATGCGGATTCCAGCTTATTAGCTTGCGTACGCTCATGATAAAAATATTCATTAACAACTTGTTTTTGTTTATACCAGCAAGAAGCTGTTTTTGTTTATATCGGCAAGAAGTTCATTACGAAATACTTATTTATAAATCTAAACTTGGTCTGCAAACGGATACAATAATTTAACACACATGAGTTCTGTTAACAGACAGATGTTTAAACAATGACAAGCATATCTATAGGAAGACAGCTTTTACAGTACCACGTGGGTCTGTTAACCAGACTTTGTCAAATCTAACAGCGGCAAGAAATTCGTCCACAGTCCCCGATTTATGGGTTCATTTGCATATAACCATATTCTCTATATTAGCTCATTTCTGTAACAACTCAAAGAGAGAGAGAGAGAGAGAGAGAGAGAGAGAGAGAGAGAGAGAGAGAGTACGTCCTTTTGAGCAGTGGTGTGGAATCAGCTCGAGGTACGAGCGTCCGTCAGCCTGCCTTGCCCTTACGAATATTCGTAGCCAGACGAAAAGCAATAAATATCTTGGATCTAGCCATTATGTCATAAATCCTGTGAGATGGGTTGAGAATGGATGGGTAGATGAAAGGTATGCAGGGATATTACGCAGGGTGGTAGAGGTAAAAGAAAAAAAAAGGAAAAGAAGAAGCAAAATGTTGTAATAAATAAATATGCTGAATATATGGTTTGGAATGTCGAGATATATTCTAGATCATACTGGGTAGGTAACCTTTCACACCCCCCCCCCTTCCCCTGGCCCCTTAGTTCTTATAGTTTTTAAAAATTCATATCGGGCGATGAAGTTATTTTTCTTTGAGTGTCTCGTGATAGACTTAGCGTGCGTTGTTAATATAAATGTGTTCAATCAACTTAGATTTATGCATTTTTGCAGCGTTTGAATTGTTGTTTTTCTTTTATTTGCGTGTCTGCAACTTTCCCTTGTGTGCCGCCGTTATGCTGTGAATTTTGTTATTATGGTGAATTTCAAACGGGAATGCTGAGAGGGTTTAGCTTTTAATATTGCCACAGCTTGCTGTTCATATTACAAACCCATAACGTATTTTGATAGATGCCTGATGATTATAGGTGAAATGCAGAATTACGCTGTATAAGGCAATAGTGCGGTTAACTTCTGCACGTAAGATTTAAAGGTAATATTTATTCCTCGGTACTCTCATGTATGTATAATACTGTTTTCATTATGCCTTGTACTTTGTACTTATGAATCAGTGATAGGATTTTTATGTGTATATATATATATATATATATATATATATATATATATATATATATATATATATATATATATATATATATATATATATATAAACAAGCTTATACTTCCCTTGATGGCTGTGTGGTTTAAGACGTCACTGTAGTCCTGAGTTCTTGTGTTCCGTGGTTCGAGCCCACGAGACGACGAAATTATTATCAACTAAAAGTTCCCTTTGGGTAAACATATATGAAAATATATTATTTCCGAGGCAGAGCGAATTGGATATTAAAGGAAAATTGTAGCCTAATGCTTGTATATAATCACGGTGATGTGATAAAATCATTATATATATATATATATATATATATATATATATATATATATATATATATATATATATATATATATATATATATATATATATATGTATATGTATGTATGTATGTATGTATAATATATAATGAAAAAGTTTGTTGTTTATGGAGTTGCTTGGTAGACAAGCGGTGAGAATAATAAGTGGAATGGTGACTTACTTGAGTTATTCTTTGTTTGGTGAAGTGTTTAATTCTCTATTCCTTGTCTTTGTTTTTTCATGTGCATGTTTTTTTTCTAAAATGTTTTATGAATGCGATGTTAATACCAAGTAGTTTACATAAACTGTGTATGAATGTACACTTCACACAAATTCTGTTTCGCGAAGTCCATAGGTTCTGTACATACGAATGTGTACAGTCTTGAACAAATACTAGAGCAAAAGTACATAGAATCTTTGTGTATTAATGCGTGCAGAAATGAGTGCAAGCTATCGCGCGAAACTAAATAAACACTGTAATGGCTGCGTACAAACGTAAATACTATTATTGCGCAGAAGTGTATACGGAGCCTTTTGAATGTTCACAGATCTGAGTGACTACCATTGCTTTTCCGACTAGATTTGCAACTAGGCTAATAATAATAAAAACAGTTATAATAGTAAGATAATGATAATAATCATGGATGCGTACAAACGCAAATTCTATTACTGCGCAGAAGTGTACACGGAGCCTTTGAATATTTACAGACCATTGCTCTTCCAACTAGATTTGCAAAGAGGCTAAGAATAGTAAAAGTTATAATAATAATATAATAATAATAATAATAATAATAATAATAATAATAATAATAATAAAAATTAATATTGGATGCGTACGGACGTGAGTGTAAACGAGAGAGCAAAACTATAATCGCCTTGAAATGTTGTGGAGCACTGGATAATGAACATTATGTTGATAAGAGCAGTGCGTGCGTACCGGGCTGTGCGGATGACAGGTCTGTTGTTTTGTCGAGTTATTTGTCTGTGTGGGTGTGTCTGTGTTATGGTCGAGAGTGCGTATGTATGTGCGTGGGCAAGAGCGCGTCGTATACTGTGCACCGAAATAAACTTGAGAGTAGTAGGGAGATGACAAAGCTAAAAGTGTTGTTTGTTCGTCTTTATGTAATTTTTTGCGTATTGAAAAAATCTTCATGTGATAATTTCGCAGTTCCCAAAAACTGAGAGATGCGTGTGTGCGCGACGCTTCTTCTTTTTATGGTGAGCTCAACAGCTGACCTATATTGTTCCGCCGGCAATGATAAGTGAACCGTAGTTGTTGCTGACGTAGATGGAAAAGAATTCGCATTCATAATTCTTAGTCTTTTGAAATATACAGCACACACACACACACACACACACACACACATATATATATATGCATGCATGTATGCAGCTAGAAAGACCCATAAAACACTACATACTGTACACATTACAATCATATATTGCATATACCAGTGGTCAGGAATTACAATCATATATTGCATATACCAGTGATCAGGAATACCGTAGTTTTGGTACCCGAAATATAAGGTTGCAGCGTGTATATAGTATTTTTATGGGCGGTTTTATCTTCACCGTTAGATTACAATAAAATTCATATATATATATATATATATATATATATATATATATATATATATATATATATATATATATATATATATATATATATATATAGGTAGATAGATTTAGAAATATATATATATATATATATATATATATATATATATATATATATATATATATATATATATATAATATATATATGTATATAAATATATATAAGTATATATATATATATATATATATATATATATATATATATATATATATATATATATATATATATATATATATATATGTATATAAATATATATATATATATATATATATATATATATATATATATATATATATATAAAACATTCACAGTATGTATATAATTTATGTGAACGCGCGAGCGTGCGTATGTGGTGAAAGTACGCATGTTTCTTTAAACAAAATGTTGCAGCCTATTGATGTGACGAAGTTTGTGGCCGGCAATTGTAAGGATCAGCGAGTTCTTGTGGTCTTGTGGGAAACGTGGAAACGTCTTCTGGGAGTGTAATTTTATGCAACATTCGCAAGTTGAAATCAAATGACTGGGTTTCAATTGTTAAGTATAATGCAACAAAGGCCGATGGGCCGAACCTACTCTGTGTCCGAGATGGAGCTCAAGTTTTTAGAACGAAGCAGAAGAAGAAGAAAGAAAGAAAGAAAGAAATAGGGATATATAAAGTTCATGAGAAAAGAAATGCAATGCGATTATATAAATTATCGCGATTCCCAGAACTGAAAAAAATGGCTGCAATATAGTCCTTGTACCTACAATTATGTTATTAAAGTTAATTTCACTGGGATGAAGATGTAGATAGGCTTTTATTAATTTTAATTGATATAAATTGAGTAATTACGAAATTTATATTGTGATGCGGGCGCCGTTAGCCCTAGGCTATTTATTGAATAATATATTCATCGTCGTTTTATGCATCTTTGTGACTCGGATCCCCGTCTGAGGACTTCGAAAAGCGCAAGATATCGATGTTATTACTTTGACCCATTTATCGGGACGTTAATGGCTCGAAGCGAAGCCTTGGAGATGCCAATAATTAAGTGAGGCGATATTCAATTGGCTAGTTTGGGCGCGCAACAAACCCGCCGTTGTCTTGGCGAGTCGGGCGCGGAAACGAAGGAAATCCCGCCAAATGGTAGCCTTGATTAGCCCGCGGCTTATTATAGTGGCAGCTTTGTGTGTGTGTGTGTGTGTGTGTGTCCGTGCTAGCGTGTATATGTGTATGTGTGTACTTGCGGCGCTTGTTTATTGTTTTGTCGTTTTGATTGATGGTGTTTGTGGTGATTTAATTCATGTTTTATTCATATACGGCGTAATTGTCTGTATGGCGAGAGGTGAGATTGTGTGTTTGAATACGGACCTGGGCTCATTTCATTGTATTCACTTCATAAGGCGGATTGCAAAGCTCAGATGGTATGGGGTCTGAGAGAGAGGGGGCAGAGAGGGATGGGGGGTGGGGGAGAGGAGGGAGGTGTTGGAGGAAGGAGGAGGAGAAGGAGGAAGGGGAGAAGGGTAGGCTAAGGAGAATTGGGTGGGTGGAAAGAGGGAATGAGGGGAGTTCTGGGAGAGGGGAGGGATGTAAGGGGGTGGGGGTTGATAAAGAAGCAGGCTGCGCGATGTATGATGAGATGGTGTTTTTATTTTGTGTAATTATTCATTTTGTGGGCGTATTTATGTTGGCCATAAACGCAGTTGGTCGAGATAAGTCTCGCTGTTTGCCGATCTCGGAAGAACGAACGGGCCGAGTGCTATGGGGTCGTTCGCTTTTTAAAGACGTCGACCGGGGGGTTGGGGTGGGGGGGAAGTGTTGCTTTTGTATTACCTATTATCGTTATTATTGTCCGTGGCGCTTTCATCTCGGATTAAGAATGGGACGGTTTGTCCGTTGAAGAAGACGCGAACGCTCCGTAAGATCCGATCTCGCCACAAGTAATCTCTCTCTCTCTCTCTCTCTCTCTCTCTCTCTCTCTCTCTCGTGGGAGGGGGTGGTGGTGTTGGTGGTGGGAAGTCCTACCCAACACTATCTCCTTTCTCCCCCTCCCCCCCTATTCTTCCCCCATCTCAATCCCCAAACCCCCTGTAATTTAATCTGGTCGATTTTTGTTGCTGGATCCTCTCCGAGTCTTTTCACATGGTAATGCTCATTCAAATGAACGATTCAATGTTAAATTCTTATATTGCAACCCGTCTTCCTTTTTGGCGGATGGTAAAGTTCGCGGCGGGCGGATTAGCATAATGCTAATAAGGTGGCGATTGTGAGGCTTTGTACGGGTCAATTATATTCCGCGAATATTTTACATACATGCATTGATCACTGTCAGGCCCGCGCACGATTCGCCAAATTTAGAGCTGCCAAATCCTCCGCCGCAAATACAGACTGACAGACGTTACAAATGTATTTCCCCCGTATCCTATTATTAAATTGCACATTGCAATATTTATGAGAAATCCGCGCCTGTAAATGCACATGAGGCTCAAGCGTTTCGTGACGCTGGAGATTGTTGGCGGTGGTGGAGATGGTGATGAGGAGGAGGAGGAGGAGGAGGAAGAGGAGGAAGAGGAAGGCTTCCACGGCGGAGATGATGTTGGTGGTGGGGGAGGTGTTGGTGAGTGTGATGGAGATGGTAATGGTGAAAGAGGGAGAATGGACAGACGGATGCATAGGTGAAAGGCGGCGTCGGAAAGGGAGACGAGAGAAGAAGAGTTTGTTTTTGACCAAGTTTTATTTACGTGTTCACTTATTTGGTTATTCAATTTACTTTGTTTCTAGATGTTTACTCCCGCTTCACTGCAAGAATATCACTGAATATTGGTTATGGTGATATCGTTACTAACAGATTGCAATCTTTAAGAATTAGTAATAGTGATATTGTTACTAACAGATTGCAATTTTTACTCCCAAGTCACTGTAAGTATATCACCGAATATGGGCAATAGTGATATTGTTACTAACTGATTGCAATTATTACTCCCACGTCACTGTAAGTATATCACTGAATAATGGTAATAGTGATATTGTTACTAACAGATCGCAATTTTTACTCCCACGCCACTGTAAGTGTATCACTGAATATGGGTAACAGTGATATTATTACTAACAGACTGCAGTTTTTAAGAATTAGTAATGGTGATATTGTTACTAACAGATCGCATCACTGGGAATTGGTAATGGTGATATTGTTACTAACACATTGCAATATTTAAGAATTAGTAATAGTGATATTGTTACCAACAGATTGCAGTATTTAAGAATTAGTAATAGTGATATTGTTACTAAGAGATTGCAATGTTTACTCCCACGTCACTGTAAGATCATCACTGAGAATTGGCAATGGTGATATTGTTACTAACAGATTGCAGTATTTAAGAATTAGTAATAGTGATATTGTTACTAAGAGATTGCAATGTTTACTCCCACGTCACTGTAAGATCATCACTGAGAATTGGCAATGGTGATATTGTTACTAACAGATTGCCGTTTTTCGTGTTATAGATTTTTGTTCGGAATCTCACATTCGAATTGAATTGTACTTCTATTACTGCGTTCATTATAAGAACCAGTGATTATCTCTTGCTTATACAAATACCGGAAACAGGGATCGAATGGCGGATGGCAGGCGTTGGATGTTTACAGCGTATTGGAAATTTTTGACTGACGACTTCTCTCTCTCTCTCTCTCTCTCTCTCTCTCTCTCTCTCTCTCATAACTGATATAGTGTGTGATTTGTGATTTTCACTTACATGCATGCATGTGACTGCTTCACTTCTAATAAATTTGGACTGGAATCAACGTCATGCAAAGATTTGAACCCATTATTTACAGAATATCATTGATTTACACTTGTTGCTTCATAAAATCTTAATAATATTGCCATTATTTTACGCTAGGCACCAGATGAAACTCGGTCGGTCCCAGTATTTGTTTATTGTACATAGATTGTTTATCAAGACTTGTGCAGGAAGTGGGTGATGTTAATTTAAGCTGAATTTATGAGAGAGAGAGAGAGAGAGAGAGAGAGAGAGAGAGAGAGAGAGAGAGAGAGAGAGAGAGAGAGAGAGAGAGATGGGGCGACGGCATAAGGAGGCAAATGAAAGCAGTTTTGAAATCGGGGAAAGATGATAAGATCGTTCATGTTAGTGTCCAGATTAAATACAATTAGACGCTTAACTATTCACAGAAATAGAGGTTGAGACGAAGAGGAGAAAGAATATAATGTATAACGATAAGGTTCAATGTTCACAAAAATAGACCAAGGCAACGAGGGAGAGAAAGAGAGCGAGTTTTTCGTCCATTCGAAATGTGCAATTTGGTTTATGGTGGTGTCAAGAAAACTTTTTTTTTTTTTTTTTTTTACTTTTCTGAAATTCCAGGTCTTTGTCATTTCAAACACCTTCCTGAGTCATTGTCAGGGTGGTATAAGAGGAAGGAACCTGGAGAATTCCTATTCAAAGGAAATTAGTAGAAATGAAGCCAATAACTGCATGGTGAGGACCATTGAATATTATTTTTCACGAATGGAGATACCTGGAAAAGTTAATATTAGTTTCGTTTTGAAGTTCTTATTTCTCGCCATTTTGAATTGACGTACACTTTTCTTTTAGGATTTATTATCAGTCAAATGTACTACCTTCACATCCGGTTTCGGATTCAGGGTTTGTATATATATATATATATATATATATATATATATATATATATATATATATATATATATATATATATATATATATATATATATATATATATATATATATATATATATATATAATGTAAAAACTTGAATCACTGCAAAACATGATGTACATATGCAGATGTGATGTACATAGGAATACACGAAATACCAGGTATAGTTCCTGACATGATGTGTAAAGTAACTAAAGGCTAATCCGGCCAGGATTTATACCTAGTGTTTCATTTTCCGTTTGCATTGCATATCTACGCCAGGTTTTCCTATGATTCTATATATATATATATATATATATATATATATATATATATATATATATATATATATATATATATATATATATATATATATATATATATATATATATATATATATATATATTTATCTTTATCTTTTATCTTCCTTTACTTTTGCTGTTTTCTTTGTGATGATTTCATATTTTTCAGCCGTCAGCCAGGGGCTTTCCCTGAAGGTTAATAATGTGTTGAAAGATTTGTTCCTATTACTAAGGTGTAGCTACCAAGGCGGTATTTGCTGAACAGCCATTTTGTTTGTTTTAGAGCAAAAGTGTTTTGTTATTAAGGTTAGATGCAGTTTCTTTTCGTGCATCAGAGTGTTTATTGTTGAGTAATAATCCATTATAACTTAAGAGATACTTATTGGTCATGTGGAGTCGCAGTTTTATCAAGTTGGTGCCGGCAGTTATACATTCATAGGTATAAGTTATATGTTTCTGAAGCGGCATATTAGTTTTAAAACTTATCAAGTCTTTTGCGAAATGACGAATTTATTTTAGAACTTTTAGATCTTTGCATTATCAGCTATTATTTGTTTGGTGTACTTTATTCTTTTTCCTCTCTCGTTTTATGGTCGTTGTAGTTGTTTGGGTGCCACAAACACATTTGTGTCTCTAGTTTTATTTCATTTGTAGAGAAAGTTTACCGTCTCAATTGCAATTTTTGGGTATGCTCTGTTAACCACTGTTGGTACGAGTTGGCCAGTTTCATTTCCTCTCTTGTGATTTCAGTATTTGTTTTTATGATGATGATGATGATGATGACTGAAATATTTATTGTCACTGACAGTGAACGGAATATGTATGGTATTACGATCCTTGTTATTTCAATGGCTAAAGATGAAATTGTTCTAAAGACACCGGGAGAAAAATACGCGACGAGAGACTTTTCCAGTCGCTTGGAATAATGATTTTGCGATTTGCCTATTCACTCATAGACGGTTATTAATTAACATAAAGGGCAGTTCAGACTGGCAGCAGACTGCGGCATGCATACTCGGTCGAAAATAACTTGTGGTTAATGAATCGCACACAGATGGTCTTTCATGACATTCTGACGGACGATGAAAAGATCATTTATGGGTGATCTTCAGAAGGAAATTGAGGAGGAAATGAGATCTCATATTGGAAGCTATAATTTATACAGAAACAAGATGGCCCTTCTTAACAACACACACACACACACACCGGCCTGCCTGTTCGCGCCCGAGATAAAATCTACGGAAGTTGCAACCCCGGCTTCAAGAACTAGCTCGTTCTCGTCCATTTGCTGCTTGTTGCAGTAATTGATTCTTGTTGCTTTCATTGCACAAAGAGGGAAGTTGGGCGGGTTTTGGCTGGGTGTCGAGCACTCCTTTGGTCCTGTGTTGTGCTTTCAGAGGAGCGCCTCATGTCGTCATGTCGGGTTTAGGCTTAATAAGTGAATTATTTTTATTTTTAAAGTCAAGTGTCATCGAGAGATATGTAATTCTTATTAAGATAAGCTGCGGCTTTACGCTTAATGGCAGGATTCTAAAGGTGTAAGCGCTGGTAGCTGAGGAAATGGTAAAGGAGGGAATGAAATGAGGGTTGGGAATGGGAGGAAAAATTATTCATTCTCCCCGAGCAGGAGTAGCGTTGCCTAGAAGTAAATCTGAAGATATGTGTATTTGAGAGAGAGAGAGAGAGAGAGAGAGAGAGAGAGAGAGAGAGAGAGAGAGAGACCCACAATACGGGAGGTTCGTGACGGACAGTATTGTTAGTGGGCGTTTGGAAGATAATGGCGCCGATATAAATAATGGCGGTGGTGATGAGATCCTTAAATAAGTTGGTTCGCTTAGTGGGACGTGACGTTCTCTCTCTCTCTCTCTCTCTCTCTCTCTCTCTCTCTCTCTCTCTCTCTCTCCGCCTGAGTGTTGACGGGTCGGGAGGAATGGAATCCCGATAACGATGATAGTGAAAGAGATAGATAGATAGATAGATAGATCTCATCGCTCACTAGAAGTGGAAGGCGATAAATAATTTATTTAAATAATATCAGCATTCACATTCGATACTCTAAGTGATGCTATCCATTGTTAAATACTTTCAAGTAGTTTGGAATTTATGCATCCTAGATGATTCTCGTAACACCTGCTCTGTGTAACCTAGATTGCAAAATGGATACAATAATTTGTCGATTAATTCGATCATGTATATTGACTCAGGTTTGGACGCGCAGACCTTCACTTCCCTTTGGTAAAAGCATAGGCCTCCACTCCAACAGGAACCTTCCTTCTCGAGATGACTCAGATTTTGACAGTTTAGTGTGATCATAGGTTTGTTCCCTTCGGAACATTCCAATGGGAAGGAGATAAAGGGAGAAATGATAAAAATAAAAAAGAAGCTTGCTGGAGATGTGGAATGACAGTGTGTGTGGTTTGAGGGAGAAAATTGTTATGGAGCCTTTTATGCAGAAGCCTTTTTGAGAGGTTTCCACTGTGGTGGAGGAAAATGGGGACATAGATGAGGGGGAGCTTGGGGCCGTTGGACGAAGATATGAGAAGGAGGGAGAAATGAGTAAGGACAGCTCGAAAAGATGTATGGAGAGAGAAAAGGTTCATCAACAGGATGAAGGACTTTTGGAGAAATTTCAGTCAGAAAAAACTTGATCCGTAACGTCCTGTGTACCAGTAACGCGAAATTTGTGAGGATATAATACGAATCATAAATAAAAATGAAAAAAAAAACATATCAACAAACGAAGATTTGTATCGAGTTAAAAGTATTTCATGCACGAATTTAAACGTGTTGATGAAACCTCTTTTGGGAATGAGAACAGGAAATTTGTCATGAAGATTTGTACGGAAGTTAAATTATGTGGATTTTCATGTACTGTATTATTAATTTCATCATTAGCTGATGGGAATAAAAAAGAAAGAATGTTTATCTCATTATGACGACGAAGAATGTGGAATTCTTGTATGGTTCTGCTGTGATGTAGCCAAAGGTACTGCTACGAGGAGGACGTTGGGGCGATGTTTAGGGAGAGATGTTTGTATAATGTTAGACGGAGAAAGGGGGGGGAGGGGGTTGGAAGTAGTAGGGTGGGGGTGAATGATGACTGGGGTGTGCGGAGGAGGAGGAGGAGGAGGAGGAGGAGGAGGAGGAGGAGGAGGAGGAGGAGGAGGAGGAGGAGGAGGAGGAGGAGGAGGCTGAAGATGGTGAATTTACCAGGTGGCTTGATTTATGCCGTGTCTGTCTGTGTTCACCACTTCTGGCTCTTTTTGCCTCTGCGTTTCATTTATTCTATTTTTTTTTCTCTTAATTTATTTCCCATGGCACTTCTGTATCGCTTTAGTTTTTATTCCCCTGTTCTTTTATTCCTTTGCCTTATTATTATAAAGGTTCCTTTTTCTTGGCACCCGCACACACGCCAACCAGAATCCTAATGAGATATTTATGAATGCCGCAGAGTGAAGGGTGTTCGACGTCCTGCTGATGAGCTTTATGTTTATGGATTGTAAGTATTCTGCGCAGGACTGATCCCATATTTCATCAGTTAAAGTATGTGAAGGGTGGTGGTGAACGTTGTTTATATATATATATATATATATATATATATATATATATATATATATATATATATATATATATATATATATATATTATATGTGTGTGTGTTTGTATTTCATATACAATACACCGTATGTAATATTTGCTTTTTTTTTTTTAAACTGCATGTAATTATGCGTACTTGTAAATGTTATGTGATCGTTTTTTCCTTAGGCCCTGGTCGAAACATGAACTTCGCCAACCTTATGTTAATTTGCCTACAATTATCCTAACACTTAGGGGCGTAACAACACGGATAATGTATTCCCGGGATGGTCCTGCTTATGTCTACCTTAGTGAGCAAATCATAGGCTGCATCGCTTATTACTTCTAGCCACAGAATAAATCTCGGTCCTAAGAGAGAGAGAGAGAGAGAGAGAGAGAGAGAGAGAGAGAGAGAGAGAGAGAGAGAATTCTACAGAATATTCAGCACCATAAGCAATAACAGGTCTTTTCCACGAAATTACAGGCCTACTCCTGTCTCTCTCTCTCTCTCTCTCTCTCTCTCTCTCTCTCTCTCTCTCTCTCTCATACAAAGTGATATATGGAAATAAGTATTCATCTATGAGGTTTATATATATATATATATATATATATATATATATATATATATATATATATATATATATATATATATATATATATATATATATATATATATATATATATAGTATTATCGTTATTGTTTTCCTTGTAGGAATGACTGCGTAAGATACTAGCCTTCCAATTCTCATCAGTTCTATTGGGAAGAGGTGGTAGCCCCAAGACTTTCCTAACTCCGGTTAAGTTGCGATCCACCTCAGTCGTCAGACTACCAAGGGCATGAACCATTACTGGTGACAATAGAGGTACAGTCAGATTTAACGGAACTGCTCTAAATAATCTCGGCTCGCTCGGGAATCGAACGTGGAACCATCCGCTTGGAAAGTTTCTTTAGGTATAGGAGTCAACAGTACTGTATCGCTTACTCAAGATCCATGGATCTTGCGTTTACTTAACAGGTAGTGGTTGGTTGCCCATCCACGAACTGAACACACAGAAAGTTGCTTTTCAGATTAGAAGTCCAGGTATGGACTTAGGATATTCTAGGCTTTTGGGCTATTTTCCAGGCAAGATATGAAATCGGGAATTGGCTGTTTTTCGGCATATGTGCAATTTCCTGTTCCTTGGACTTTAGGGCAGCAGGAATCCCGTCTGGGAAACGCGTTTGTAGGCGAGATTAAAAACCGAAGGAAGACATTAGTATATTATCTTTAAAAGTTGCTTTGTTGTGATATTAAACAGCGAGGCAATCGTAAACATAATAAATAGATCCTGTGTTGAGCTTTTGACGAACCTTGTTGATGGAGAGAGAGAGAGAGAGAGAGAGAGAGAGAGAGAGAGAGAGAGAGAGAGAGAGAGAGAGAGAGAGAGAGGGAGAAGGGGGATGGAAGGAATGGCTATAAGGAAGATCAAAAATACAGAATATTTTGAAAAGATTTGAACTTATTGTTTTAAGATAGATATGATAAGTATGTTGTGTGGTTGTTTGTGGACATAAATAAATATGTACACATACGCACGTATTCTGACGAATAAATACATATATATATAAACATTATATATATATATATATATATATATATATATATATATATATATATATATATATATTTGTCCACACATAACTCAGCAATTTGTAAGTCAGTCTGGTTATTAGAATGAATGAGAGGCATTTTGTATTTATTTAATTTATTTAAAGAAAAAGACGAGGTCAAAGAAAGAGTTAATGAGTTTAAAAACGATGTACAAATAATGTTATATACTATAAATTTTCTCCCCCCCGAACAGGTGATGTATTATCATATCTTTCGCGATGTTTTTAAATTCAGCGGAGTCTTTCGACGGATTAGCTTATCTGCCGTTCATGGAAGAACCGTGGTAAATTTCCTCTTTTCTTTCATTTCTCCGTTAGTTCGTTTCTTTAGTTAAAATTCTGTTGATAATTCCATTACGATCTTTTCGTTACGTCTGCCTCTAAAGTATACTTACTTCATGTCCTTGTTGTCACGCCTGCATTGTTGCTCAGCGTGAGCGCGTGCACGCCGACCACCCCCTCCCCTCCCCTTCCCCACCCCCTAAAAAATCAGAGCAAAACCTTCACAGCTGTGTAACCGCTATTTTATAATTCAGTTAGTTAGTCCATATGACCACCGCCGTCTGGCATATACAGTACAAACCATGCCAAGCCTCTCATTTCATTCCCCCTCCCCTCCCTCCCCACCTGCTTCCCTGTCCCCTACCATTCACTTCCCATCCCTTCCCTTCCACTGTTTTACTCTCTGCTGACCCATATGGCCTTCTATAGCAGTAACCTTACTCCCATCCCAACCACCCCACCTACGTTTCGAAACCCCCCCTTCTTGTTGCAACTAAATCACTTGCCCATTTATTGCCGATTCAACATTAGCGTTGGTGTTCAGCTCATGACCTAGGAATGTCTCTCTCTCTCTCTCTCTCTCTCTCTCTCTCTCTCTCTCTCTCTCTTATTTACTCCCTCCACACTTGGCCATCCTCATTAAACCGTCATCATCAGAGTCATCGTCATGGTCAGTGTATCTCCTGCTCCATTGTCTTTTTCTCTCATTCCAGTCGTCATCCCAGAATCTTTGATCGGTCGTCGTGAGGCCCTCGCTTCTCCCACCTCTCTAAACTCTTCTCTGTTTATTTATTTATTTTTTTTATTTATTATATCTTTTGTCATTACTTATGAAGGAAGGAAAATTAACGAAGAGTTTCATACACAAATTGCTTCTCACGCCATCATTATTAGCTCTGTTTGTTGCTTTGTTTTATCATATTTTATTTTCTTTTCATGTCCTCAATCATCAGATTCGTCTTCTCTTTGGGACGTTTCTTGTTCTGCGCGTTTATTCTATTCGTGCTTTTAACTGTTGCCAGGTTTCTATCCTCGCCAGGTTGTCTCTATTTCTTTTTCTCTCTGTTGTGTTTTTCAACTGTCATTAGTGTTCATAATTGATATTTTCATTTATTTATATATATATTTATCCTCGGCAATTATATCCAAGGATCCTGTCCTCATTGCGTTATATCTGTTGCATTCAACGCCCATTTTATTGATACTACGAATAAATAGTAACAATTTATTTCTCTCTCTTTTTTGCCCTCCATCTATGCACTTCACCATCCACTTCCACCACCACCTCCTTCTCCTCCTCCTCCTCCTCCTGCTTCTTCCTGCTCGAAGAAGAAGGAGGAATTTTCTTCCTTATTCACTTCATTGTAATTAATATCAGCAATTAATCATTTCGTTTATTTCTTTATCTGTTTTGCCCTCCATCTATGCACTTCTCCTCCATCTTCTTCCACCTCCTCCTCCTTCCTGCTCGAGGAAGGAGGAGGAATTTTCTTCCTCTTTCACTTCATTGCAATTAATATCAGTAATTAATCATTTCGTTTATTTCCTCATCTATTTTGCCCTACATCTATGCACTTCTCCTCTACTTCCACCTCCTCCTCCTCCTCCTTCCTGCTCAAGGAGGAACGAGGCTTCTTCTTCTTCCCTCCTTCACCTTAGTCTTAGGAGGCGCCTCATACGGTGGAGTTGTGTGGTCTTGCGGTATGTAGAAACTGATGAACGATAAGAATGCCAGTTTTGCACACGTTGTGCCCGAGGTACGAGAATGATGGGCGCCGGTAGAATGTCCGTCCGTATAACCCCTCACCCCCCCCCCCCCACCTCACCCATACCCTCTCCACGATCCCTCCGATGCCCTCCTATTCCTTTACCCTCCCCCTAACAACCGGTCTCTATCCTTCCCCTCCCCTCACCCCCACAATCTATCTCTATCTCTCAGTCCCTCACCTCCCCATATATGATAATTTTCTTGACAGCTTCAGTATTAAACATTTTGGTGTGAGGTGAAAGCTCTCTCTCTCTCTCTCTCTCTCTCTCTCTCTCTCTCTCTCTCTCTCTCTCTCTCCTCTTCTTCTTCTTCCTCCTCTCCTCTCCTGGCAGTCGATGTGATGTCTTTGAAAGCAACTGCCAACGTGAAATCTCGGTTCAAAGAGAGAAACAACGTCCTACATATTTTGGAAGATAATAATTAAGATTCGCCAACGACAATCTTCTGCGAAATTCAATTAGTTATCACTCGCTGGTGATTTTGCCGTTAATGCATTTTTTTCATAGGGGGCATTTTTTCTCCCCCGGGGAGAGAGAGAGAGAGAGAGAGAGAGAGAGAGAGAGAGAGAGAGAGAGAAAGAGAGAGTGAGAGAGAGAGAGGAGGTTGCTGGGAGGGGCGAGACTGATAATGAATGTTGTGGATCTCTCCTGGTCCCTTTTGGACGATTGTCTTATCGTTAACAATTAGGCACCTATAACTAACGCCTTCGCGAGTCATTGCAACGCGAGATAACTAGCGGTTGGAAACCTCTCTCTCTCTCTCTCTCTCTCTCTCTCTCTCTCTCTCTCTCTCTCTCTCTCTCTCTTTCCAGGTTTCAGTATTTTTCTCTTTTCGTATTTTTTTTTTCTGTACGTTTCTGAGGAGAACTTTAAATCAACGCTTAGAAATATTTGTATCTAGTTCTCATTTATGTTAAGGTTAAATTTAATTGTTTTTTATTTGTTAATTTGTACACTTATTTCTATCTTTCGGCGTCACACTTTTTCTCTAAATTGCTGTGCACATTTCACCGCGCTACTTCCAGCTTATTATTTTCCTGAATCCTCTTTTAAATACTTCGACCATTTGTCTGTCTCCGTTTCATATCTTTGTGCGTCTTCCGTCTCTCTCTCTCTCTCTCTCTCTCTCTCTCTCTCTCTCTCTCTCTCTCTCTCTCTCTCTCTCTCTCTCTCTCCGCCCATTCCTCCAGCTTTTCTTAGACTCCCCCTTCCTCCTCCACCCTCCCTCTCCCCCCCAACCCCCTACCCGTCTCTCCCGGTGCACTGGACATCGCCGTGACCAGCCTCATAGAAAATGGATTAGCATATTTTAACTTATTGTGTGAGTTTCTTTTTTTCCCTCTGTTCTTTTCATTCGTTTAATTTACTCTTCATAGTATGGGATGCATTTTTATTTGGCAGGTTTTTGTAGCCATGTCAGTTGCACGTGACGCAGCCATAAAAACCGGGCTTTAGCTTGTATTCTCTCTCTCTCTCTCTCTCTCTCTCTCTCTCTCTCTCTCTCTCTCTCTCTCTCTCTCCATCTTATTGTTGGTCTTCGTCTGTCCCGATCTGTTCCTGTAGGGGTTGCAAGGCTGCTGGAGAGGAGAGGCTCCTGTTGCATACATTTTAATAAATACATACATGCATACATATACATACACGCAAACATTCTCATTCTTATTCTCCCTATCTTTGCTCTTTGAGTCTTTTGACGATTCCCCACGACTCTCTCTCTCTCTCTCTCTCTCTCTCTCTCTCTCTCTCTCTCTCTCTTCTCTTTTTTCTTATTTTTTTCTTTTCTTCCCACCTTGATCTGACGCCATGATAAATGGCCTTTGTAGATCTTGGGACTGCAATTAATGTATGTACAATGACCCATGTTGTTTTGTAATTACTGTATGGTGACTTGCGGCTCTCTCTCTCTCTCTCTCTCTCTCTCTCTCTCTCTCTCTCTCTCTCTCTCTCATATCCATATCCGTTTATAGTTTCATCATCGAATTTTTATTTGACTTACACATTTGTGTGTCATTATATTGACACTTTCATGTATTTATTTGTGGTTGTTTGGTCAGTTTTAACAGTATTGTTAAAATTTTTCTTTGCAAAGTTGCTATTCATGAGATGTATCGTTCGCCTACCTATAGTTATAGAAGAATAATGAATAATTCTATATATTATTCATTTTTACTCAGGCAACATTTTTTTTTAAACACAGGACCCTTATAATTTTTCACTCCTTCCCCCCGCCTCTCTCTCTCTCTCTCTCTCTCTCTCTCTCTCTCTCTCTCTCTCTCTCTCTCTCTCTGACCCTTCCATCATTCACCCTCCTTCCTGTTAACCCTTTTTCTCTTTCTCTTCCCCACCCCTTTATCTGACCATCTCTTCCCCCCCCCTCCCTCCTCCTTACTGCCTCCTCCCCTCTCCGCATCTACCCCCTGCCGTGGCTTTGTGACTAACCCCAGTTTGTCATTATTTTTATTTATTTTTTTTTTCCATTATGAGTCCCATGCGTCTGTTTATTGCAAAGGAAAATTTAGTTCTGTTGTGTTCCTCTGCATCGGTGTTGCAACTCGTATTGCAATAAAGGATACATTAATTTTTTTTTCTCTCTCTCTCTCTCTCTCTCTCTCTCTCTCTCTCTCTCTCTCTCTCTCTCTATCCCTTTTCACGCATGGCAAGATTTTTATGTTTGCCCCACCGTCATTAATTTCTCCCTCTGCCCTTATTTACTGTTTGTTACTTTTTATTTTTATTTTGTATCAGTTTAATATGAAGATTGTTTTTACATAAGGAATTGTTTTTGTTTTGTGGCTTTTGCTGTTTAGAGTGTGACAGGTTGCGACAGGATTGGTTGTTATGCTCGTAAAATTACATATTCAATATTGAATGTATATGCATATATATAATCATATAGTTATATACTTCTATATATAATTTATACAGTATATATATATATATATATATATATATATATATATATATATATATATATATATATATATATATATATATATATATATATACATACATACATACATATATATATATTTATATTATATTTATGTACACATATATTTATATAATTATAATTAATGAGGAATTGTACGTACATTTATTTTTTTTATTTAATTACATTTTCTCATATTTCTGTAGTTCCCCTTTGCTGGCTAAGAGTTTTCCTGTCAATTTATGGCGGTAGCCATAAATAATGGTTAGTGTTAAATGAAATTGTATTCATTTGGCTCTCTCTCTCTCTCTCTCTCTCTCTCTCTCTCTCTCTCTCTCTCTCTCTCTGTATGCGTTCCTCCTGGGTGTAATATGAGTACATTTAAAATATTACATGAGCATGTAATTCTTTTACTTTTTTTGCGGAATGTCTTGTTTTTGTGTGTGTGTTTTTTTTTTTTTTTTCAACTTCTCGCGGGATTACCAACCGGTTTGGAAGTCGTGTGTGAGGACTTTGTAAACTCATTTTAGTCGGTGAAAATAGTTGACGACTTTTTCATGCAAATTAATCTCTATTTTACGGCTTTTTCTTGAGCTTTGATTTGCTGACTCGACAGAAAAAAAAAGAGAAAAAAAACGGAAAGTACAAAAGGAAGAGAAGTATAAGAAAAAGTGGGAATGGCCAGGTAAAGTGTTATTAAGGTTGTTAAGGAGGCTCACCTGTGATTAATTAAGAATGGCAAGGGTTATAAACAACCCAAAACCGCAAACCACACCAGAATTTAAATGTATCTTTAATTTAAGGGTGTTACCCGGAACGGGGCAACTGGCATTAGGCCCCCTTACCCCCTTCCTTAAGTTCGGCTATGGCGAACCACCCATTATCTTTCTCTCTCTCTCTCTCTCTCTCTCTCTCTCTCTCTCTCTCTCTCTCTCTCTCTCTCTCCATTTGTTTTTCTTTTTTTTCTTTTCGATGGTTTCTTTCTCCATCTGCCACCGCACTTGCACCTCGAAGTCTCTCTCTCTCTCTCTCTCTCTCTCTCTCTCTCTCTCTCTCTCTCTCTCTCTCTCTCTCTCTCTCTCTCTCTCTCTCATTTGTTTTTCCTTTCGTAGCTTCCATACTTCTTCTGCCACCCCACTTGCACCTCGAAGTGTCCACCTTTTCTCTCTCTCTCTCTCTCTCTCTCTCTCTCTCTCTCTCTCATTTGTATTTCCTTTCGGAGCTTCCCTACTTTTTCTGCCACCCCACCTGCACCTCGAAGTGTCCATCGTTCTCTCTCTCTCTCTCTCTCTCTCTCTCTCTCTCTCTCTCTCTCTCATTTGTTTTTCCTTTCGTAGCTTCCCTCCTCCTTTTGCCACCCCACTTGCACCTCGAAGTGTCCACCGCTTCTCTCCTTTAGTAACGAGTGTGAAATTCCAACAACAATGATTTTTGGCAGGTTTGAACGACTTGGGTGCCAACATCACACTCATGCACAAACTCACGAACAAACTGGCACTTTTTTTCAAGCGTCGGGTTGATCTAACACCCTCACCTATTCATATGTGTCTTCCTCTGTATCTCCTCTCCACCTCCTCACGATAGAAATTTTGCTACATTGAATATTCTTCCTTCCTAACCATCCACTTACATTATCCTGATGCAGGTCCTTCGAAGGATACTGTCAGTCCCTTGGCCTCCTCTCGTCTCTCCTAGTTCCAGCCGTCGTATCTGTACATCTCTCTTTTATCCCCATCATTTTTCAGTGTGGGTTTTTAATTCCCTGACGCTTGCTTTGCATGTTAATAAGGATTATAAGTTTGTTTCATTTTTATAATAATAATAATAATGATAATAACAATAATAACAGCGTCATATTCTTGCAGTACTTGTTAAATTTTCGTAGTTCTCTAATGTTGCTTAAGCTGCAAAAGTTCTTCTTATCTCTTACATATTAAGGAAAAATTT
This sequence comes from Macrobrachium rosenbergii, assembly GCF_040412425.1. Taxonomy (NCBI): domain Eukaryota; kingdom Metazoa; phylum Arthropoda; class Malacostraca; order Decapoda; family Palaemonidae; genus Macrobrachium; species Macrobrachium rosenbergii. The sequence continues at coordinate 14,387,728 of NC_089759.1, forward strand.
TTAGCCGGTATTGCCACGTATTATATTTTTCAACGAGAAACTTGGCCCCAAAGGATTTCTATCATTTTGGATAAGGTCATGATTTTTTAACTGCCGTTATTATATAGAGACCGCACATTTTTTTACTTAATTTTTTTTTGTAGGGCCTCACTTCAGCATATAGCGGGAATATAATGGATATGCATGCCATATTTCCGATTGTTCAGCGTTTTTAATAGTGTTCAAGGGTAATTTTTTTACTTCATTTTATGTTATGGAGATAATTATGAGTTTTGCTTTGATTATTTTAGGTTTATAAAAGTTAAAACTGTATTCAGCTGTAAATATGTATGTATATATACATATATATAATAATTATATATATGTATATATATATATAATAATTATATATATATATATATATATATATATATATATATATATATATATATATATATATATATATATATATATTCCCTCTTACCTTTGGAAGGGTTTGACATGGCCATCAAGGAGAATCCTTCAGGCATCTCTCTCTCTCTCTCTCTCTCTCTCTCTCTCTCTCTCTCTCTCTCTCTCTCTCTCTCTCTCTCTCTCTCTGAGGGAGGGAGATAGCCAGCATCCATTCGCTCCTGTAGTTGCAGCTCCATCGTTACGCGTGTGTAAAATCCACTTACATTTCCTTCGTTACGTCCGGAAAATTGTCGCCCTTGGCGTTCGTCTGCAGGGTTTATAACGTCGATGTTAGGCGCAGGCTTCCCGAAGACGTCAGGTAGTTTCTGTTTTTTTTTTTTTTCCTAAATTCGATTTCGGAAAGATGATGTACCATATGTACCCGTGTGGTAACGATTTCGGAAAGAGGATGTACCACATGTACCCGTGTGGTAACGATTTCGGAAAGATGATGTACCATATGTACCCGTGTGGTAACGATTTCGGAAAGAGGATGTACCATTACGTACCCGTGTGTTATTTTGTTAACGAACAGAAAATATATATATATATATATATATATATATATATATATATATATATATATATATATATATATATATATATATATATATATATATATATATATATATATATATATATATATATATATATATATATATATATATATATATATATATATATATATATATATAAAGCCTTCTCTGATCTTTTTTATTGTTAGGAAAATATTTTTTAAAGATATTTGTGTGTCCTATGTTCACATGGTAGACTTAACAATATTCGGTAATTTTCAAGAAAAATTAATGAACAATGATACATTCATATATTCATGTTTCCCCATTATTGCAGTTATCATCCAAGCTTCGAGTTTGATGAATGGGGCTGCTAAGTTCCCCCCACCCCCTCCTCCTCGTCCCCCTTCTCCCTTATATCTTAATGGGTAAAGGGGGGGTTATTTTTTATGTAGTTAGTCGGTGGAAGTGATTGCCGCTTT
>NC_089759.1:14399156-14416656 GCF_040412425.1 Macrobrachium rosenbergii
AAAGGGAATGAGCTCCTACAGAGGAATTTTTTTTTTTTTTTTTTTTTAATGAAGGGTGCATCAGTCACTCTTAAGACATCCCAGACCACTTTTCATTTTGCAAGAAAGGCAGTGTTTGGGGATAAATAAAGTTATTCAGAAAGAATGCAACGCGAGGTTTGCCCCTGAGCTAAAGGGTGTTAGCACGCTTCGAAAAGTGTATTTCTCTTTGCGTCTTAGAAGAGAAGAAAACGACCATTATGTATGTTAGATGACTGCCAAAGGGAAAGGGTGAGGGTGGAAGTGTGAGGGGAAAACGGGATTTCTTTTTTTTTTTTAATTTTTATTTATTTTTGCATTCGTTATACTTGATTGACTTTGCAATTTTTGGCGGGTATGAATTTATTTGATAGGTTCCCTAAGCTAAGTGAAATTTTATCGTAGAAAATATCAATTCTGTCTACTGGTACTCGTTGCTCGAGTAGATAGATAGTGACTTCAAGCTACCGCCGCATGGAATCATTTTATTCCAAGTCCATTTTTACGAGGAAGCTGCAAGCAAGAGAATGAGCTGTTCAGTAAATTGATATGACATACGTTGTGGTAAATTACGAGAGAATCCTGTGTGGCGTGATGTACCTAACTGCTGTGGTGTCGTGAAGAGATTGTCCGATAACAAGCATTATATCGTCTTCTTACACTTCTGTTTGATTTCCTTTTTTTTTTCGGTGTTCCTTAACGCCGTGTTATTACCTCTCTTCGTGACAGGGTCCGTTTTTCAGTAATATAAGATATTGATTTAGATAGAGCTGCAGTGACCCGACTTGAGTTGACATACGCTTTTGTGCAATTGGGTTTATAGACTGAGGTCTTTGTAGCTGACTATATGTTTAAAGTAATTATCACCTCCTTTGTGATATCTGTGTCGACATTATTTAAGTAAATTTAATTACTTGAGTATGTTGGTTATGTTCTGTTCCAGATGATTGTGCAGGCGTTTTCGTCACTGTATTAAGTAAGTTAACGGTGATTGCTAATCGATAGATAAATTACACTGTTCAGTCACACGAACATTCTTCGCCATGAATGGCCTCAGTGCCTCCGAGGTGAATGTCTGAAGGCACTCTCCCTTCCCCATTCCCCCTCCTCCTCCCCCTCTTTCCCCTTCCATCCCCTTCAACCGCCCGTCCTCTGGTTCGTGTCCCGTAGATTTAGCAAAATGTATGACACCTCGCGCGAGTTTGTCGAAATAGTACTTCACTCTTTATTACGGCCTTCCAAAGAAGGCTTTGATCGCATGTTTGCTTTCTTCCCCATTCCCCCCTCCCAACCCTCGTCTTCCCCTCCCCCATCCCCAGAGCCCTCACCATCTCATGTCCCCCCCCCAACCTCCTCCCCTCTATTATAGCCTGAATGATATAATCGATGGCCAGACCTCACAAACTATGTAAATTGCAAGAGAAGTAAACAAGAAATGGCCATTTAGAAAAAGCTTATGAACGAGAAATTAGAATACCGTCGCGTCATTTGTAGATGATGACCGGAAAATTTACGGTTTTGTCTGCGATTGGTTATTCGCATTATTATCTTTCGGGTAATGGATTCCAATGACTTTTTTTTACGTCTGTTTGTCTAGTGATGATGTCAAGCCTCGCACCGTCGTCATTATGGTGCTTGGAAGGTTGTAAGAAATTATATATACACGGACAAGAGAAAAAGCGACCGTGGAAGACACTCGGGAAGGGAGAGAACGAAGCAGTATTTTCATTCCGTCACCTTTTCATTTTCTGATTTTAGACACTCACAAGAGATTATTGACAGTTTTTTTCATTTTATTTTTCCGCGCATATCTCGACCGAAGTCCGATCGAATGCTGTGATGGACTGGTTCCTCTGCGGCGGTCTTACAAAGTGACCGGTTTTTGAGGCGGTGTTTACGTGAGATCTTTATTGACGTGAGGTAAAGAGATGGGAGTGTTTCATGACAAAATGAATGGTATTGATAGTCACTGAATTAGAGAGAGAGAGAGAGAGAGAGAGAGAGAGAGAGAGAGAGAGAGAGAGGGGGGCGAAGAGGGGGCTGTTTTGGCCTAGGAGCCGAGGGGAAGATGAATAAGAAAACATTATAATAGTAATGATTATTTTATCAATATTTACTACCGTGGTAATAGTAATTTTTGGAAATTACGGCGGGACTAGGAATGATTGTGGTAACAGTGGTTATTATGCCGAAATTTGTGGAGTTTATGTCGGATTTAATGTTTCCCCAGTTATCCTTTCGTATCAGCTTATTTTCTTTCTATTTTTTCCTCTCTTTTTGTAAATCATTTAGCCGGGCTAGCCGAAGCAACCCTCCATTACATTATAATAATAGGGCGCGGGCCCACAGAAATCATTATAGAGATAATGCACTCATTTATTAGAAACGCCAGATATGTAGAGGCGGTTTTTTTTTTCAGGGGAAGGGGGTGGGAGTGGGCCATGGTTTTGGGGGGGTGTGATTCCTGCTGATGATGCCTGTTAGTATTTCGCTTATATTTCTCTGTGTGTGTGTGATCGTGCACACCTGTTCTGTTGTATGTGTTTGTTTGTTTGTTTTTGAGATAAATGTACGGTTATTTAACAAACGTGTTTACTGTTTATTTATTAAAGGTGTGTTTAGTTTGCGTATGGCTGGGTACCGACTCGAATACTGACAGCTTTTTGCATTGTCGGGGCGTTGAGTTCTTCTCGTGAGTGTGTTCTTACTTGTGTCTGGTCTTATCTATGTGAGTATTTTATCCATCTGCCGAATGCAAAATGGAGTAAATGTTGATTGTGTTGGGGACGGGTGTGTGGATCTGGTCGTCGCTGGATCCTTAGCTTGCCTTCATCATAGTTCGGATTCTTGTGGGATTGCAGCGAGATATTCGGTGCCAATCAAAATAGTCCGATCATCTTGTAACTGATAGTCATCTATATGTGACATCAGCGTTCTCCGCGAAGCCTCTGCTTACTGAAATACCAAATCTCGAGCCCGCGTTGATTTTCGTGTTCTGGTGGCCCCAGTTGATGGCGGTTCCGAAAAGCATTTTTACGACAGTTTTTTTTTTCTTGTTTTGATTTTTAGAGCTGCCTAAAGATTGTCGAATAATAATAATGTTAATAATAATGAAATTGAGGTAATTAAAAAAAGGAACTATTTAATCTAATGTAGATTAATTTCTGTTTGCTTGCTACTTTTTTTGTGAATCATTCCGACTTTTAATTTTGAATTCTCTCTCTCTCTCTCTCTCTCTCTCTCTCTCTCTCTCTCTCTCTCTCTCTCTCTCTCTCTCTCTCTCCACTTTCTGATGATGACACAGTTCCATTGTTTGGTCCATTGGGTGGCGAAAGATAGTTTTAATATCTCCTCTTCAAATCGATAGGTGAACAGCACTTGGGGAACTAGTGTGGTAGGTGGGTGGGGGGAGGAGGGGAGGAGGAGGAGGAGGAGGAGGAGGAAGGAGGGGGATGACAAGATGGGCCTCTGGTTGGTGTGGGTGGGCGGGTGGCGAGGTAGATGGGCGATGTTAGGAGGTATTGCTAATTATTAGATAACATGCACCTCCCAGATAAATGGAATACTCGACATATTCCTTGTGATGACGTTCCGCCCTTGGCCAAGATTGGGAATAGAGTTGGTGGGGTGGGGACTTGGTGGATGGATTGCTCGGGCGGGGGGGGGGGGGGAGTGGGTAGGGTATGGTTTTGGGTGGGGTGGGGTGGGGGAGTCGTTAGCAGGGTGGAGGTAATAGGTAACTAGGGGAAGCGTCAAAGGTGGGATGACGTTCTTCTCGCCCATTGTGTAATTAGGGTGCGAAATTTAGGTGATACAGGCTGGCCTGATATCGAGAGGAGGTTGGTTTTCGCTATATATTTATTCATTTTTCGTTTATATATAATTTTGATTTTCGTCCTCTTGAAATGTTGTATTACAATAATTGTACATGTACGAAAATACGTATGTGTGGCTGTTAGATTTATTTAAAATACTAATAATGAAAATAATGCCTTACATAAGTATAATACTTGATATGGTGCTGTTATTATTTAATCTTATGGTAATCAATGCATTCATATTCAAATACTTAAAAAAAAAAATATTCATTCGGATGTCTTAGAAAGGTTGTATTTTCAAGCACCTTGAGTGGAGTCTGCTCCTTTGTTTAATAAGAAAAAAGTAAACTGAAATGGAATCAATGATGGCTGAAGTGACCTCGCCGGCGACGGGCATCTAAACAATCGAGAGAGAGAGAGAGAGAGAGAGAGAGAGAGAGAGAGAGAGAGAGAGAGAGAGAGAGAGAGTCCCTTTTTTTCTTTTATCCTTGGTCGCAACAAGGTTTATCGCGTCCTCCACTTCCCCTCTCCTAGGGCCCCGGGGATCCCTCCCCCCGAGACTTGTCCATTCCCAGAGGGTGTTGATGTTTTCAAACACTAAGATCGCGGGAGTTATTGCCTCGGAAATAGAAGGCGAGAGGCGCCACCACGAGAATTAACATTAGAGAGATAAAAGCGAGTCTCTCGCCGAAGATTTGCGACACAGTCCCACTTCATTATCAGCCCCTTTATATGAATATTAACTTGTAGCCCCTATCGGAGAAATGCCGAGGGGACTCGATATTTACCAGATCGGGCTTTATAATCTCCATCTTAACCCTAACGCCCGGGATGGGATGGCCCGGGCCTGCGGTGGTGGTGTTAGTGGCGGGGACACTTTTCGGATTTTCTTGGCAATGACGGAACGCCATAACCGACCATCGCCGGACGCGGTGCAAACGATTTTCACCTGACTCCGACGCACTGAATGCTAATGCCTTTTCTCGCACCCACACTTTTTCTTTATTTTATTTTTCTATGTATTTGCTACTTTTTTTTTTTTTGCTACTTTGATTGTGTTTGCTGTATTTTTTTCTGTGGTCCATTTGCATTTCAGCTTTTTTTAATCCGTAAGGTTTGCGATATGTTTAATTTTTTATTAATATATAATCTCGAATGTAAATTTTTAAGGAAGTTCCATAATATGTTTTCGGACACAATAATACTTTTATTTTTTTTTTTACTTTCGCTATTTTCTACTTGGTTTTGTGGAATCAAATACTATGAAAGCTTGTGTTTCTGGAAGAGTGATAACAAAAAATTATGATGACATTTCTTGTAAGTTTTCTCATGCAATAGTTTATTAGCGCTGATGCTTCGGCGGCCGCGCCGGATGCTTGTAAATGGTCTGTACATAACGAGATTAGTATGTTCAAGTCTCCTTCACCCTCGGAAAGTCTACACGATGTATCCCCCGTTCGTGTACATAATTATATTCACTGAGGACCGTCCGAAAATGCGTCTGTCTGATCGAGAGTACTCGTCACTTTGGAGTGTAAACTTCCTGGTCTGTCTAGCCGTCAAAGAGTGACAGGGGTGTGTGTGTGGATGTGTGTGTGTGTGTGTGTTTGTCCCCGTGATGTCCCCATTCCTTTCCCTATCGTTTTGGGCCAGGTCAAGTCCCCGTTGTTTGTTACCTTGTATCTCAGGGACTCTAATGCGTCCCCTGGCCATTTGTGACAGGTTTATCTATAACTTGTAACATAACGTGGCGGCGCATCTGACAAGTTTATCTATATTTTCTATATAGACCGGGTCCCCGCCACTTGCTCCCCTAATCAAGATTCTGTCGCCGGCCAAATACGAATAATGCGGCCTGTTGATATCTCCTCCCCCTCTCTTCCTTCCTCTCTCCCTCCCTCCCCTTCTCACATCTCCCCCTCTCTCTCTCTCTCCTCAACGCCCCCAACATCAAACGAATTATCGACACCAGGTTCAATGTCCGATTTTTTTCTTTATCGTTAGTGTGTGTGTTTTGGAGGATATTTGTATGTTGATGAGGAGCATACACTTCATTAGGCCCCTCCCTCCTCTCTCTCTCTCTCTCTCTCTCTCTCTCTCTCTCTCTCTCTCTCTCTCTCTCTCTCTCTCTCTCTCCCCTAAGGCAGCTAAGATATATGCGCTGTTTTTATATTTTGATTTTCGAAGTGTCGCCGCCGCAAAATAAAAAAAAAAATAAAATAAAAACTAACTTTACTTAACAAATCGCAATTTTAGATAGAAGACTTACCGGTTGGTCTCATCCATTGATTAAAATAAAACTCGTCAATTTGAATATTTTTGTCAAGACAATCTGACACATTTGGAAGAAGACGAATTCAGTCCATTAATTCACTTTTAAGTTCTGAATGGTAGCGGCAAGAACGTCGTCAGGAGGAGGAGGAGGAGGAGGAGGAGGAGGAGGAGGAGGAGGAGAAGAAGGAGTTTTGCCAGAAGCGTCACACATCGTCGTTGTCAAACCTAAGAACTGATAAAGGCTCGAACCAATACCAAAGCAGCTTTGTCCAAAAGGAAATATTTACACTTTATCGTTATCAGCCAGGTCTCTCTCGGCCATTAGGTCGATCATATTGCCACGCCTCAAATGATGTTCTGATTTTTTTCCCTCCTCTCTCAAGAGGTGGCGACGAGAGAGAGAGAGAGAGAGAGAGAGAGAGAATGAGTTTAGTAGAGAAATATGTAATTCTATTGTTGTACTTTTAAGTTATCATTGTTCAATTAATATAAAATTTTGGTAGCTTTATAACCAGAGGTCGCTGATTCATTTGTACTTGTTCTCAACAATTTGAGGTTATATTAATTTAATCTCTAAGCTATATATATATATATATATATATATATATATATATATATATATATATATATATATATATATATATATTATATATATATATATATATGTATGTATGTATGTATGTATGTATGTATGTATGTATATGTATGTATGTATGTATGTATGTGTGTGTGTGTGTGTGTGTGTGTGTGTGTGTGTGTGTGTAGAAAGTACAACAAAGGAAAAGGAATTACAAAGTACAAGCCGGGTTTTCTACTTATATAGTTAAGTCATCTTCAAGAAAGAAAGAAAAAATTATGTATATATGTGTATATATATGTATGTATGTATATTGTGTGTGTAGCTACGTATAGGATTTAGGTATTTTGATAGACGAAAGTGACTAAACTTACAGGAATCCAAAACGTCCCCACAAACATTGAATTCGGAGAGAGAGAGAGAGAGAGAGAGAGAGAGAGAGAGAGAGAGAGAGAGAGAGAGAGTTGCTATTTGCATGGTTTTCGAGTTTTCACCAGTGAAGATAGTCATTCAGAGATAACAGGATATGTAACTGAAACCTTGAATTGCAGGATATGTTTATTGATGACTATGATACGTTCTCTCTCTCTCTCTCTCTCTCTCTCTCTCTCTCTCTCTCTCTCTCTCTCTCTCTCTCTGTGTTGTGGAACTCTTTGTTACTTATATGTTTACCATTATTTTGTTCGTTTGTATAATTTTACCTAACACCTTGACTTGGGATCTGAAAGATGAATCGGGTAATTTAAATAAATTGAACAACACTGCATATTTTGTTCAATGTGTACGTAATCGGCTTGTTTTCTTATATATAATAGTTTTAAGGAGTCGTGAGATCGGTGAAGAATGTGAGACCAGTGAGGAAGGAATTTCCTCATTTTTGAGGACTAGCCGCAAGGACTTTGGTTTATAGTAGTTCTTCATATGTTTACAAACTTAATTCAAAGAATTGTTTAAACAATGAAGAAAAGTCCAGCGGTTAAGCGCTTGGTAGAAATATTCTTTTTAACAACCTTCGTAATTAAGTCTTTTATATTTAAAATGTTTACATGTGCAGTTGTACAGTGTGTGTTTGTGTGTGTGTGTGTGTGTGTGTGTGTGTGTGTGATGGCAGGTGGCGAGGTTGGCCTCCAAAGCCCTGTCGATGATCCTACATGTCGACGTCGATGGGGCTGGTTTTTATACCAAGTACAAGTTATGTCTCCAGCAGAAATTGCATATCACCCTTGTTTTTATTCTGATAGATTTATGTAGAGGCGATTTTCCGCGAACGAAAAGACCACAGCAAGAAAGAACAAAAGTCGACCGTTGGCCCCAGGTGGCGGGGGGGATCACGTGGCCTTGTGGGTAGGGGTCCCCTAGGGGAGTCGGGCATGAATATTACCGCCCGTGATAGGGGCGACCTATATGCATAGTTCTGATAAGACGCCATTAGAATATTAATGTAGGCGACAGGATGCTCTAATGGGTTAAATATCACACCGATGGCGTTACCCTACGATGGAGAGGACTGCTGTGTTAACCAACCTACTCCATGCACAGGTGAGAAGGGGCAGGGTTGGGGACAAAATGGTATGGAGAAATCGCAGGGGCACCAGATTAAATGCAGATGCCCGTACACGAGTGTTAATTTACGGAAAGCGCACATTGTATGTCTCTCTCTCTCTCTCTCTCTCTCTCTCTCTCTCTCTCTCTATATCTCTATATATATATATATATATATATATATATATATATATATATATATATATATATATATATATATATATATATATATATATATATATATATAATATATATTTATAAATATCCTTTAATATCCAATTCGCTCTATAATCAGTAGCTACAAACGTCCTTTAATATCCAATATATATCTATAATCAGTAAGCTATATAAACGTCCTTTAATATATATGCTCTATAATCAGTAATACAAACGTATTTAATATATATATTTATATCATCAAAGCTTCTAAACGTCCTTTAATATCCAATTCGCTCTACCTCAGAAATAATATATTTTCATATATGTTACCGAGGTAGAGCGAATTGATATTAAAGAACGTTTGTAGCTTACTGATTGTATATGAATCACGGTGATGTGATAAAAAGTCATATATATATATATATATATATATATATATATATATATATATATATATATATATATATATATATATATATATATATATATATATATATATATATTTATATATATATATATATATATATATATATATATATATATATATATCTCTTCTCTCTCTCTCTCTCTCTCTCTCTCTCTCTCTCTCTCTCTATATATATATATATATATATATATATATATATATTTTTTTTTTTATATATGTATAAAATATACTCTTCTGTATATTGTATAGTTATGCATGTATACACGTATTTGTTATTAGAATTTATCAAAAGTTAGATTCATGACCTGCATGTCAACTGACATCTCACCTTTGGAAAAGAAAATGGCGCATTGCCGTCGGAATATACCTCGTATTGTTAGGTTGCTGAGATGGTTTGTCTTTTCCTCTCAAATACTCACAGGCTGATTTAGCTTTGTACTTAACCGCTTATCTTGACGGCCTCAACATTTCCTTCATTATCTCCTATCGACTTCGACATTTCTCTCTCTCTCTCTCTCTCTCTCTCTCTCTCTCTCTCTCTCTCTCTCTCTCTCTCTATCTTATTTATGGGCGTGATATTTCGGTCTCGATACTGACTCCTTTTTTATTTATTTTATTTGCACGTGGTTACTCTCTTGACACTTCCTCCTTACTATCGCTGCGTGGTTTCGAAGAATGCCTTTGTCTTTGCTAAATTAATTGCCTCCTATTTATCGATGACTGGTTTCTACCTCAGTATTTCCTTCTTCGTTTTCCTGTTATCGGTGAGTGGTTTCTACCTCTCCTTTTCGTTCATTATCTCCTATTATTGGCTTGTGGTTTTCAGTGTCTTCACTTTCCTCTTTGCCTCCTATTTATCGGTGAGTGGTTCTACCTCTACATTCCCTTATTATCTCTCATCATTGGCTTTCCGTTCCAGTTTCTTCACTTTACATTTTGCCTCTTATTTATCGCTAAGTGGTTTCTACTTATCGCTAAGTGGTTTCTACCTCGTCATTTCCTCCTTTACCTCTTATTGTTTTGTGGTTTCAGTTTTTCGTTTTACGCTTCACCTCCTATTTATCGATGCGTGTTTTCTACCTCAGCCGTTTCCTCTACCCCTCTTTATTGTTTTGTGGTTTCTGTCTCTGCATTTCCCTTCGTTTTTAGTTTTCAGTAAAATAAAACCATTGTGCCGACTTTGTCCGTCCGCACTTTTTCTGTCCGCCCTCAGGTCTTAAAAACTACTTAGGCTACGGGGGCTGCAAATTGGAATGTTGATCATCCACCCTCCAATCATCAAACATACCAAATTGCAGCCCTCTAGCCTCAGTAGTTTATATTTTATTTAAGGTTAAAGTTAGCCATAATCGTGCGTCTGGCAACGATTAGGCCAGGCCACCACCGGGCCGTGGTTAAAGCTTCATGGGCCGGGGCTCATACAGCATTATACCGAGATCTCCGAAAGATGGATCTATTTTCGGTGGCCTTGATTATACGCTGTAGCGGCTGTACAGAAAACTCGATTGTTACCATTACATACCGCTTGTTGAGGTACATTAGCCTACGTGCTCTCCGTCATATTTCATAATTTTCCTAAACATTAAGGAATTACTACAGGTTTATCTTTACTTGTATAGCTGTTTATGACGTCACCCAAGTTGTAAACAAAATCTGTAAACATTAGACACAAACTTTGAGTTTAGTTTATCAATGATTCTCGGCACTGGAGGTATATGGTGCACTAGAGAGAGAGAGAGAGAGAATCTCTCTCTCTCTCTCTCTCTCTCTCTCTCTCTCTCTCTCTCTCTCTCTCTCTCTCTCTTTATTCCTTTATCTCGCACGGGTCTCTACGACGCCATCAGGATGGAGGGACAAAGGCTCCTCTCATCTCTTAGATTATACATACAAAATAAATGATGCTCAATGGATTATTAAGTTGGGATCCTTTCGTGTTCTCCTTTTGTCTCCTCGACAAAGGAAGAACGAAATTCCCTTTTTCCTCTTTTGAAGTTTTATGTTTTAGTTTAATATGTAAATATGTAATATGTAATAACATAAATTGACTTATGCACACACACATACTGTTGGACACGCCGGCGCTTACACACACTCACACACACACAAACACATACAACGGGCCTCAAGGGTAGTGTACATGTAAAGTTAATTTAATTCTCCCTTTACTTATCCCGCTGTTTAACTTTGCTACATTGTGATAACTCTTTCAGTAATTGTTTGTTTGTAGTATTAAACAATGTCCTCAAAAGTGGGAATTTCTCTCTCTCTCTCTCTCTCTCTCTCTCTCTCTCTCTCTCTCTCTCTCTCTCTCTCTCTCTCTCTCATAGGTGTAGGATTTTTGCCTGTTTTGCTTGTTATTTAACCCAAAATATGTTAGCCGTATCTTTGTAATTCAACAAATTGATTAACTTGTGTTTTGAATGCTTGGGAAATGGGGTTACCTATTTAGCTTTCTTTATTCTCCGTCCTTTTCTTCTAATTTTTTTTTTTTTTTTTTTTTTGCACATGTGCAAGCCGTGAGCCGCTTATCGGAAGCAGAAATAACTGCCGAAGTTAAGGGAATCCGTTAAAACAGCTTTAATCGCAGTTCTGACAGTGTAGAGTTCCGTGTTAGCTAAACGTAGTGTCGTAAAATTTGCGAGGTCCGTTTTTAGTTTTCTTCTTCTAAAGATTTCAGATTTTTGTTGTGCCCGTGCACCTCCGGCCATAAATCTTTAACGTCAAGAATTAAAACTGTTATTGCAGAAACTCGAGTTACTATTCAATAGCGCTACTCATGTTGCAAGGCGATTGCAAAAAGAAAAAAAGAAAAAGAAAATGGTGCTAAGTGGAATTCAATAAGTATTCTCGAGTTGAAGTGTGATGGCGGAGAGGAGGGGGGTGGGGGCTGGTGATGGGAGATGTTGAAAGAGGTGGGATGGAAGTGGGAGGGGGTGCGTTGAATGGGGGGAGGGGGAGAATGTTGCACTTGAAGAATTTTTAGGGGAGTGGAGAGGCGGGGAAGGGGGTTGAAGGGAGTGAGGCTGGCATATGTACAATAACTATGAGTTTGGTATTTTTTGGGGTGGATCGGAATGTTCTTGGGCGCATAAATGTGACTGATTTCCATGAATCATTTTCTCGTTTATCGCCGTAAATGGTTTATATCATATCTTTACGTTCACTTAGGCTTGTCATCCAACTAAAAATAACTGATGGATCATCTGCGACTTAGTCTTAAAATTTCTGGAATTCGATGATCTTCTACGATAAAGATTAGAGAGGCTCGTAACGAGTGGGAAAGGGGGTCTTTGGGGGGAGGGATGATAGAGGAGGGAGAAGGGGTGGGGGGGGGAGGGTTACTCAGACACGTTTTGGTACAGGTTTTGAAAAGAGCAAAAACACCGTCACGAAGATATTGAAAGGGGATGGGTGGCGGTTTAGCGTTCCGGTTGTGTTTTGTGTTTTTGTTTTGACCAGATAAATAAATGACTGAACCAGTGTGGAGGTAGAAGAAAAATTTTATGCGTCATATTGTTTCATTTTAAGAAAAAATAGATATATACTGATAAAATCTCATATGGGTAACTACAGAAAAATTTTGACATTGAAATACATAAATTATTTGTAAGATGTACGCGTTAAAAATTTTTATGCAACCCGAACGGTAGGATAAAATTGTAAATTTTTGGTGAAATTAAACCAATTTTGGTAAAATTCAGCTTATGATACTGTTAAAACTGTAAGATACTGTATATTTTCTATAACAAACGATAAAAAAAAATTACAGCAGTGTGATTTATGTGAAAACCAAAAACGAGGTTCCTTAAAAAAAAAAGAATGTTAAAAACAAACTATAATGAAAAGTAAAGCCTAGAATTCTCGGCGTAAAATATAATAAGATACGTAATCATAACATGGGCAGAAACTACACTGCTGCAAGATGTCTGTAGTCCATATCTCCCACCAGAGGTCTTTGAAATGCCACATTCATCGTTAGTGTCTGTAGATTTTGGGAGTCCTGTTTCACGTATTCTTTGTAGACAGGAATCGTTTCACTTTCTGTTTCCAGGATCGTTAAATGTAGATAAATAAGTCATATTTGTTCCTACACAAATACAAAACTTCGTTCTTTACATATGAGCAAAATCCCATGCAGAGAACTTCAGGTTTGTATGTTAGGAAATATACAAGTTAACTTTTAATATTCGCTATTTTGTTTCATTTAAGACATTTAGTTTCTACATTATGTCTTTGTACATGCACAGTCTTACTTCCCGGAAACAATAGAAAAGTGTAATATACTTTATCTTAGTATATAACAGTAAGTTTACGGAACCAAACTTTTCTTAGAGATTTCTAGTTATCACATCCTTTTAACGATAGAGTTATTAACTATTCACAGTAATACCATCTTCACGGTCGCTTACCAAAGGAATTACAGCCTGTCTATTGTACCTAATTTAGGTCATAAGGATTTACTTGCAGTAAATCTCACCACACAAGTCCCTGGTAACCGGTGGCCATTTTTAGACCAATGTAACATTCCCAGGAGGGACCTGGTTCACTTGCTGTCCAAATTTCTGTTGCCTCTCAAGCAAAGAGCAGATTTCAAGTAAATGCTTTTGTTAGATTTCGTTGGTGGCCACTATTTTTGTGACGCCGGTGTTTTCGTAGTCAGTTAGTTTGTTTCTCATCTTGAGAATTTTTGTGTGTAAAAAGAGGTTTAGAAGTAAATGAGGGAAACAGAAAATAAAAAAAAACAAAAAAGAGAAGGATATTATTGGCAACCATACCTTATAGAAGGAAAAAAGGAAACGGGTTGAAAATTCCAGAGCTCGAGTAGCATAAGGAATAAAAAACTTCGATAAGTCGAAAAGCAATAAAGAAGGAAAGAAAAGAGAGGTAAGTAACTATAAAAAAAAGAAGCAAAAGAGCGGCAGAGCGCAGGAAAGAGAATTCTGCAAATAGAAAAGCGAACATGAGAGAAAATAATGCTTGGCTTACCTTGGAATGAATCAGGTTTGTAAGATTATACTTGTGATCATCCTACACCGAGTTAACTGCTGAACTTTCTTGTAATAATTAATTTTTCGTAATTTTATTCTCATTCTTTAAGCCTTAAATGAAGGAATTAACGAAAGCGTTGGTTACTGAAAAATAAGTTGTGATTTTTTTTTTATGTATGGAATAATAATAATTCTACTGTTTGAAGTTTTTCTCTCTTAGAAGAAACTGCACGCCTTTCATATTTCTTCCTTACTCAGATTTTATTTCTTAGATTTTTATATATTTTTATAGTATATGGCAGTGGTTCTCAACCAGGGGGGAATTTCAGTTTTGGGGAGGGATTAAGACCAAGGATTTTTAGTATTATATGCATTTTATTTGGAATGCACTTTCTGAGGCGGACAATTTTGGAGTGGGGAGGGGGATGACATTCTGACATGTGGTAAAAGGGTGCATGGAACAAAAAAAGTTTGAGAACCACTGGTATATGGTATTTGTTACCGGCTAAGTTTACTGTTTATAGCCGCAAAACACGAGACGAATCGAAACGAAATAAATACCGTGTAAGTATATACCTGTAAGTAATAGCCGTAGATAGAGGATCGAAAACTCCAGTTACAGGACAGTTCTGAAGAGACTCACTTTTTCTCGTAAAGTGATGCGCGTTGGAAGACTTGAGAGAAGCAGTTATTATTTTGTCCTCTCTCGACCGCCATTTCGCTGACTTTGCCAACTGCCTCCTACTGCTGCTTGTGTGATTGTTTTCCTCAACAAGCAGATTTTATTAATTGTGGGATGGAGGATTTTAGATTACCTCCTCGTCCGTTGTTGTGTCTTCGTCGTGATGCAGTCTCTTCGTAATGACTTTTTATTATGATTGTTACTGCATTCTTCCCGTAGGGGTTAGTGCCGTCAGTGCACCTCATGCGGCGCACTGTAGGCATTACTTAAGGTTCTTTGCAGCGTGCCTTATGACCCTAGCTGCAACCCCTTTCGTTTCTTTTACTGTACCTCCTTTCAAATTCTCTTTCTTCCATCTTGCTTTCCACCCCTCTCCTAACAGTTGATTCAAAGTGCAACTACGAGGTTTTCCTCCTGTTACACCTTTCAAACCTTTTACTGTCAATTTCCTTTTCAGCGCTGAATGACCTCGTAGGTCCCAGTCCTTGGCCTCTGGCATAAATCCTATATTCAATTCAGTTCAGTTACTGCATTCTCTCTGCTTTTTATTCCGATAGTAGAAGTCGTATCTCAAATCCCCTGACTTTTTTTCGTATTTAATATATATTTTATGAATGAATATACCTTGTTTTCCTGACCTTGATCAACGAATTTTTTTTTCTTTTTGCGTATAACGATCAGTTATGCTTTGAAGGCGAACTTTTTATTATAATAGATTTCCCGAAGAGCGTTTTTTTTTTTATTTATATATTATGAATTAATATCCTTTCATTTCCCGACCTCCGTCCTGGGGTGGAAATGTACATTATGTTGCCTATGCCACTGAAGTTCGCAGTGAACGAAAATAAATATTCGTGTGTATAACGATCAGTTATTTATGAGTAAAAGGAGAGCCTTTTTCTATTTGATTTATATTTCATGGATTAATATCCCTCATTTTCCTGACCTTAGTCCTGGGCTGGATATGCGGTTGTCTGAGCCGCCGACCTTTGTCGTTAACGATAATAAATCTTGAGTGTAACAGTCAAGTTATTTTATACGTTAAATGAAAACTTTTTTTTTTTAATTATGAATTATCCGAAGAGCGTTGGAAAATGACCAGCTGAAATATCGCTGATCATCGCCATGAGGCGCCATGCAGAATAAAGCACGTGCAAAGCATATTTTTCGAAAGCAAAGGGGTTGCTTTGAGATTGCATGTGAGAGAGAATCGTATCCATCAATATAGCTCGCAGCATTTTATTTATGCTTCGATAATGCGCAGTTGCATTAAGGGAAGTTGCTTTGGTGTGCAGTCGGTTTGTGCTTGCTGTGGCCCCGTCCACACTGCATTCTTCTTCTTGCGTCTCTCTGGTTCCTCATTATTCACATGTCACTCATCTGCTAGGTGTAAGCATCTTTTAAAAGATGCATAACAACCCAGCAACTGCCTCCCCCTCTCTCTCTCTCTCTCTCTCTCTCTCTCTCTCTCTCTCTCTCTCTCTCATTTTTTTTGTCTACTGGATTCTCGTATTTTAAACAGATTCTTGTGCTAAGGCGCTTCTTGCAAGTGTCTTATTCCACCATCAGTATTGATTAGATTTATACATACACACACACACACACACACACATATATATATATATATATATATATATATATATATATATATATATATATATATATATATATATATATATATATATATATATATAATCTATTGGTCACTTTTACCAGATACATATTTAATTGTAATAGCCACAATACCCTCTTAATATATATGTACGTATCTGTTTCCAGTTTGCATTCATCTTTTGTCATTACGTTTCATTGTCCATTTATCTCATGATTATCGGGTTCGACAACCAATTTATTCCCAGCTATTGATTCCGCCAAGAGGTAGCCGATCTGTCGGGTACTTATCTGCTTTGAAAACTGGGCTGGTTTCAATTTCGATCTGTGGCAAACACTGTGGCGAAGAAACTTGCGTCAGCAAATTGAATTTTACTGATCTTTCCTCTGTGTTGTTGTGTGTTTCTGTAATGTTTTTCCAAGGTGTTACACCTCTGCTCTAAGTGTCTTCGGTAGGGTCGATGAACTTGCTGGTTTTGACTCGAAAAAAAAATATTGATTATGGAATGAAGTAATAGCAAAAGCTGTTATTCATAATATTAGGAAATGTTGGTTTGCAATAACATTAGCGAACGACTAATATATAATAATTTTTATTGCATTTCAATGCTTTATAAAAATGCAGAGGGCGGATACAATACAGTACAAAATTACAAACCACAAGAACTTAAAAAGAAAGCTGGAACGGGTACACTCATACAGTAATAATAATAATAATAATAATAATAATAATAATAATAATAATAATACTTAACGGTTTCGTTTATAGGTCAGTTGATTTAACTTTCTCAATTCCTTGGGGAGTACTGGCCACACCGCAGGTTAAATTCATGCAGCAAAATAAAGATTTCTGTGATAAGTATTGCAGGAACAGTTATGAATTTAATTTATTGCTTTCTCTGCTTTATTGCCAGAGTCGGGAGATATTTAGCGATGCTCTGCCTCAATTCCGTGATCTTTCCACTCGCCTGTTTATTCATCTGTTCATCTTATGGGAGGTTTTGCTAAGTTTTTCATCTTGTGTCGTATTTTACGTTAAAAGTTATTTAAGGATGTAAAACGCTCAGTTTTTCATCTTGTGTCGTATTTTTTACGTTAAAAGTTATTTACGTGCTTTGTATTGTGCTAAACTGAATAATAAAAAAATTTTTTTATTATTCAGTTTTTGCCTCAAGATGAAAAATAATGTGTGGATATAAGATGAATATATATATATATATATATATATATATATATATATATATATATATATATATATATATATATATATATATATATATTTATATTTATATATGTGTGTGCGCGTGTATCTGGATAATACACGTTGATGGTAATCACTTGAAGTTTAAGGAGCCAGAGTGGATGTTGTTCCTCTTGTAAAAAAGAATCGATCTGATATATAAT
>NC_089759.1:14421656-14426656 GCF_040412425.1 Macrobrachium rosenbergii
ACACAATTTGCGCAACAAGTATTTTATATCTATACTTAAATTCACATTTTACGCAATAAAAATTGTATATTTATATATATTTAAATACACAGTTTACGCAATAAATATTTTATATCTATACTCAGATATATAATTTACGCAATAGGTATTCTATATCTATACTTTTATACACAATTTACGCAATTGTTTGTCTTGACTTAGTCCCATGTTCAATTGATAAGTTGTAATGGCAATGGTTTTTTTAATACATAATTATGATGTATCTCACCTTGAGTACCCGTTTCAAGTAATCGCTTGTCCTTTGGTGAAACGCGTGTTTATCGTTGCTTGAAAATACGAAAATATTATTCTATTTATATTGACTGAGGAACAAAGGTCTGGATATCGTTATCTAAAAGGTTAATTGTTACTTACTGCCTTGTTTATATTTTACTTTCAATTGCAAAGGTTATGTCCAATGTTAGAAATACATTATCTGTATATAATGAAGGTTTTTTGCTTTTTGAAATTATTATTATTATTTTTTTATAAGTATTCTGAACAAAATTCAATTTTGTGATAAAAGTATTCATATATAATTGCAGTAAATTTACTACAAAATAAATATTTTTCTTTATGCAGCAGTATTGCATCGAGTCAAGATTTTTTTATAATTAGATCAATGATAAGAAGAAATAATAAATTTGGTCGTGTTCTCGTTTTTATTTCTTATATTAGTTTTATTACCGGCTTTATTTATTTTGTTATCAATTTTACATAGGGCTTTTTTCACTCCGTGTAGTTTTTTGTATACTTGAATTCAAAATTAATTATTGGATTTTTCAGACGTCTTGAAGTTTGTGTATTCAGAGAGAGAGAGAGAGAGAGAGAGAGAGAGAGAGAGAGAGAGAGAGAGAGAGAGATTGTACGTGAATAGAAATACACAAATTGAAATGTTGGTAGAGTCTATCTGAATATTTTCAGATTCTCTCTCTCTCTCTCTCTCTCTCTCTCTCTCTCTCTCTCTCTCTCTCTCTCTCTCTCACACACAAAAAACACACACACACACGCACATGTATACTAAGATGCAATTGATTTCTTTGCAACGGGGAGGTTCTTGCGAAAGAAAGCGGGCACCTTTTTCCCCTTGAAACAATGAAAGCTGGGCTCAAGTGTACAAGTGCAAGCGCAGAGAAAGCCGGTATTTCGGTAAAATGTAATAGGATATTCGATCTAACGGAGGTGAGCCAGCACTTTTTTTTTTATTATTATTATTTTCCATCCTTTGCGTCTGACAACAGACATGACTCAATACTGGACTATACCTGATATGCTTTATTGCGGATTTTTGACATGTACGGTTAGCAATACTCAAGTTGTTCTTATCAGGCGCAGTTTTCTCTCTCTTTTTTTTCTCCCTTTTTTTTTCTTTACGCTGTGGCTGCTTGACAGGTCTTCTGTTGTTGTGCGAATAATATATATAAAATGATAATAATCGATGGTAATGGTATGCAGATTGTGGTGTTCGTGTAAAGTAATACAGTTTCTATATCTCTCTGTCTATAGATGTGTGATATATATATATATATATATATATATATATATATATATATATATATAGAGAGAGAGAGAGAGAGAGAGAGAGAGAGAGAGAGAGAGAGAGAGAGAGAGAGAGAGAGGTTTCACTTTATATATTCACGTAAACATTTCCGATGATATGATACACGGGATTCATGTGTCACACTTCCTCGATACAGCGGGAGGATTAAGTATAATTCATCTCTTATTCCTCGGTTACATAAAAGTCACTGACCAAAAGGGCTGCTTGGCAACTCTCCTTCCAATAGGTATATAATTACATCAATTATCTTAAATGCCTGTAAGAAGCAACGGGTAATGTGAACCAACCCGTCCACGGGCGCATTTTATTATCACTTTACCCACACGGTCTTCCATGAGGTACACTCTCTCGCACGGAATCGAATTTGTGTATGTTTGCAGGAAGTTTGTTTGTTTCGCCTTGCTGGAGCTTTCAGTGCAGCGTTTGTTGGTTAGTGTTGTACGGATCATGATGCCATAGTTGTCGAACGTGTATTTACTGCTTCAAGCATATGCGGATTTTTATATGCATATAATTTACATTGATGAATTAAACTCCGTTGCCCTTGTTTATGTCAGACATTTAGGCAAGTTGACAGAGCCTGCATTTTATCTCCTGGCCACCACTAAACATCACAAATATGATTTTCCTCCGCGTCTGACCGTTCGTGGCGGTCACATCAAAAAGCGATCAGCTTTTGTTTGAAGCCTCTTAATATTGGTTTTTAGTTTCATGTGTACGGTATACGCACACACACACACACACACATATAAGCACGTGTGTGTGTGTGTGTGTGTATATATATATATATATATATATATATATATATATATATATATATATATATATATATATATATATATATATATATATATATATATATATATATATATATATATATATATATATATATATATATATAATATATATATATATATATATATATATATATATATATATATATATATAATTTATAAGTAATAGAAACTCAGGTATTTGAGACTGTTGTGTCCTGATGAAGACTGTAGTTATCTTGCACTAGATTAAGATGTTCTGACTGGATTTTATCATGTACTTAAACCTGTGCGTTCATCTTTTGTTTTGGTATTTTTGTTTCATCTTCCCTTTATGGAGAAACTCTGTACATATACTGTATATATATATATATATATATATATATATATATATATATATATATATATATATTTATACATATATATATACACATTTTATATTTATATATATATATATATATATATATATATATATATATATATATATATATATATATATATTTGAATTTGCATTCGTTTCTTTTAGTATGCGTATGCCTAGTCTGAATGTTAAGTAAATTCCTCGAGAAGTTACCGTGGTCGCAATTACACTATTATTTTTGCCATATTTATTTCCCTCTCCCTCCCCCACCCTCCCCTTCCTGCTGCCTCCTGTACTCATATACTATCTTTCCTTGGTATATTTTTAATAGACGGTGTGTGTTTGTATAGAAGACCGGTACTGGAGATTAACTGCGATCTACAATTAACATGGAAAAGCGTCCAGGGCCCCCCCGAAAGAATACACTCCTGAATATGCATTGAAAAATTCGCTACAGAAAGAAAAGAACGAATTCCGCTGGCGTTCGGCCGTTCGACGATTGTTTCGTCCCGATCTGGAACTGTTATTGTTTAATGCCCTCCGTTTCGACTTGCGAATTTCGTCTATGTTCTGTAGGTGCTTTATGTAACAATGTTGTCATTCCTGATTGCAATATTATTGAGGGAAAAAAAACTCACTTTCGTTGTATTTATCTTGGCCTTTGGGAGGGGATCGGGCCTTGGAAGTTTTGAACTCCTCGAACGATAATTTTTCAGAAGATGAAGAGAAATCTGAACCTGACCAGTGTTGGCATAAGGCTGGCCTTCATTTATTTTAAACTAAGTTGGTCTGGTGGGGGTTTGGGTGTATGTGTTTTGGTGTAGGTCGGGGAAGGGGTTTGTGTGACTAGAGGAGGGTTGGTGAGTTTACAGGAGAGGTACATCAGGGTTGGGGGATGGTTTGTTCGTGGGAGGGGAGTGGGTGGTGTCCCTGGTGGGTTGTGATGGGGAGAGAGGGCACTGTGTTCAAGCCTCTTATGGTTATAAAGTTTGATCGTGACGAGTTTTTCGACGCTCACACACTTCTCTTTTTAGCCAAATCTGACATACCAAGGAGCACGGCACCTTGTGTCTTGTGTCAGTCTCTCCGTTAGGCTCTTCCTAGATTCGGAAATTGTTGCGTATTGTTTTTCTCGCCTTTTTTTTTTATATATATATTATTATACCTGAATTTATCATGGAGGCTCTGAATTAGTTTCTGTACCTCATTCCCGTCGTCCTTCGCTGCATAGTGTAACGGAAGATGGACGATGGGTTCGACGAGTAATGAATTATATTAAAAAATAAAAATTTGTGATAATTCTCTACTGGGTCGTCGATATCCCCGGCCGGCTTGCGCGCACCACCAGCACCACCAAGTGTGGTAGTGACAGCGGCGGCGGCGGCGGCGGCGGCGGTGATGGTAGTGAGTGGCCTTGCTGAGCGTCCTGCATTTCAGCCTAACATATTATATTGGAACCGGACCATTAATAAAAATACACTCGGCTTTGCTTACCCACCCCCACCCCCTCGCTTCCCCGTCCCCACTCCTCTCTCTCTCTCTCTCTCGCTTGTCATCTCATCCCTCTTCCCCCACGCAGCGCTCCCCACCCCATTCGCCCCAGCTTGTCCCCTTACAAGCAGACAGGTATTCTTCCACCTTTACCTAGACGTGCATAGACTGTACGTGCGCATGATGTTAAGAAAAACATCATTTATTTTCATTTCTGATTAGTCGATGCTCATGGCGCCAGCGATGAAAGATTATAAATAGTTTTCTTGAGATTTATCTGGATCATATAGATCCTGTTATTAGAGTATATACAAATGTATTCAGTGTCAGTGTGATCCAAGCAAACAAGCAAATAATAAACCTTGCTGTAAGTCATAAAGCACAGTCAGTGCATTCTTCCAAGCACGTGCTGTTATGTATCTTGTCAATAGGATTGCGTCATGCGTTGTGAAAAAATTCTCTCTCTCTCTCTCTCTCTCTCTCTCTCTCTCTCTCTCTCTCTCTCTCTCTTGGTGAGCTGTTATATTTATCTGTCAGATTTGAAATATTATTTATTTATGTTTGCTTTGTAATGCCAGATCCCCCAGTTGCAGTTGGAAGAAGAGTATCGGGTTATGTCTGCCCCGAGAAACCTTACCAGCGTGGCTCTTGTTATCTCTTTGTTTCGTTCGTTCTTTCCCTCTTTTCGTTTTATTTTTTTTTTTATACAGCGGTGCATGTCTGCATTACACGCGTGTTCTTTCTTATTTTTTTTTTATAACCAGCCCGTATCAAA
>NC_089759.1:14431656-14444156 GCF_040412425.1 Macrobrachium rosenbergii
TCTCCTTCTGACATTAGTTAACATATCCGACTGTAGATTAATAGTCTCACAGAATAAAGCTGCGTCTGCAGAAACCAGTTTGGTTTCCGAGCTTTGCTTATAGAAATTCTTGACAGTTTTCAGGAGTCTTCGTGGGAACCTCTGTCTCTCTCTCTCTCTCTCTATCTCTCCCCCCCATCTCCCTCCCTCCTTCTTATTATTTTGCCACCCTCCCCTCCCTCCCTCTTCCTTAATCCCCGGTCTTTCCCCAGAGCGAGTGTTTGTTGTTCCTTTATAACTTTTAATAGAGAGATTTGCATATTTTGGTCATGCATATAAAAATCCGTCGTCGAAAGATAGCCATCGGCCAGTGGCATCGTCAACGACACTTCAGGGATTCCAAGTGCATCTGTGGAATCGCTGCTATGTCCTCGATGGAGAGAGAGAGAGAGAGAGAGAGAGAGAGAGAGAGAGAGAGAGAGAGAGAGAGAGAGAGAGAGGAATATTCATGTTTATATATTATCATACACAACATCTATTTACATACTGTGCAAAAGCGAGGAAGATCGGTGTTGCTCGCTTCTGTTGTTATGTATGTATGTATATATGTATGAATTTATACAAAGCTCACGTCTAAATATACACACACATATATATTTATTATATATATTATATATATATATATATATATATATATATATATATATACTTATCTATATATTTATATATATATATAATGTATATGTATATATATATATATATATATATATATATATATATATATATATATATATATATATATATATATATATATATATATATATATATATATATATATATACTGTATACACAAACACACACGACCCAACGTGGATTGTTTATTTTAGGTGAGAACTGTGTACCGTCCCAACATTTTTAGCTGCCATAAAGAATTACCTTCCATTTACTATCTTGGTTTATCGACCGCCCCGTCCTCCGTAGATGGGTGCACATTAAACGCTACATTTTAAGGTAATTGGATTGAATCCCTTGAAAGCATGTCGTTTTTAATAATAAACCTCGATAGGCTACCTTCTCCACTTCAAATATATCACTATTCAAGTCACAGAATCGACATGGCCGCTTATCTGCTGAAGAAGGAATATAAATGGGATCTTTATCTTCTTTTTTTTTTTATCGAGCGATACATCTTCGTTAATAAGACTGCATTTATAAAGAAACTGAAAACACGATGCTTCAGCTAAATGAACAAAAAACACCGGTTTTGACGAGAGAGAAAAAAAAAGGCGAGTAAATGAAAAAAGAGGAGCGAGTGGCAACCCCTTCGTCGACTACATTTAAAACCTTGGCTTGATCGGGAGGCCACGATAAGAACTTAAACATTAACGACTCATATAATGTATCCAACTTGTTGTATTTGGTCATATAAACTTGATGTGAGTATAAGGAAGGAGCGAATGGGTGTGTGTGTGTGTGTGTGTGTGTGTGTGTGTGTGTGTGTGTGTGTGTGAGATTCGGTTTAATGTCTAGACCGCCCTAGACTTCCATTATCTAGAAGAGGTGTCATTAGAATTAGAGGTAACTATCCCCATGGTCGTTAGTGTAGGTCTGAATGGTATTCTTATAGGCTTTTTTTTTCTCTCCCTCCTTTTTTTTCCTTTGCATAATCACCTCCATTAACGCAGAACTCCCACATCAGATGGCATCGGCGGCAAGCCTTGAAACTGATACGAAACAATGGCTGTATATAATAAAACCTCGGAAGGTCTTGCTTCGTGAAGAGACGACAGACTTCCACGCCTCTAGCTGGGAACGGTGTAAGTTGTTCTAACTATGCATGTAAGTGCGTAAGGAATAAACGTAACATTTATATTACAACATCTTATGGGATATTTTTTTCTACTTAAATCTAGAAGCCATCCGTAAACGACCCTCTAAACTTGTTAATGTCCTCCTTATCAGGTTTCATATGTTAGTGTTGGAATCTGCCTTGTTCCGTCTACCCGTTCCCCCGTCCCCTGTCCCGGCGTCTGTTCCTTCCCTTCTCCCCCCCCCTTCTTACTTCTTTCCACTGTCTACCAGTGTTTGTGTGTGAGAATTTGTAAATGATA
This sequence comes from Macrobrachium rosenbergii, assembly GCF_040412425.1. Classification (NCBI taxonomy): domain Eukaryota; kingdom Metazoa; phylum Arthropoda; class Malacostraca; order Decapoda; family Palaemonidae; genus Macrobrachium; species Macrobrachium rosenbergii. Next base: position 14,433,747 of record NC_089759.1, read on the forward strand.
CGTTGCTTGAGATCCTGCTCTTTTCACTGCATCAGGAACCCTGTCCAATAATAGCTTTCGTAGTAGAAGAAAATAGCAAATCATATTTAACAATAAGGGTGTTTAGGATACGACTGTGAACGTGTTTTACCGTCTTTAAATATTGCTTTCCATTTTTCCGTTTTCCGAAATCGATCCTCGATATTGGATTTCTGTTTCAACCTACAATAATTTTAAGAAAATCAACCGCAAAAAAGAGGCTAGTATGTTTTCATTAACAGAGCCTAATGTTGCGTACCTATCTTCGTAAGTCCTCCTTGCTGATGATAAAAGTACCGCCTACCTTCGTAAAGTATGTGAGAAGAGTGAGACTCTCCCATTTTTCTCTTTGAAGTAGGAGACAATGTCCTATACAGCATTCGGTGAAGGATCCTAAATTCCTATAATAATTGGTCGGCTATCAGTCCGTGTGGTGCTACCTTAAACTATGGCCAACTCGCTTTACGATTCGTAAACTTATAAGAACTCGCCATTATCGTCCCGTATAAGGAGCTTTATTGTGTAAGAAATGGCTTTATCTGGATGCCTTTGTAATAGGGGCCGGTGAATGGCCCGGTGTGTGTATTTTTGCTTCGGATTAAGTAAAGCAGGAGGCTTGGGTGCTGGTGCAGGCCCCTTTCACTTTGTATTCAGGAACAAGGAAATTGTTTTGATGAAGGTCCCTCAGTGCTGCAATAATCCAGCGGTTCCATTACCATTCGTTTGAGGAATTTAATGGTAATAGTTCAGAGAATGGATTCTTCTCTGAATATCGAAGATGCTGTGTTAACTGCTTCTGCCTTCGCTGGCATCATCGACGCCAAACTTCGCTCCAGTGGCCACTTCTGACTGTCGAACGAGGTGGACCTCGAATTGGGCGGTGGGGCACATGGGAAAGCTTAATAGACCCTCTGGCTACAGTAACAACACCTTTTCCAGAAGGCCCTCAGACGTTCTAAAGGAAAAACTGGATGTGGTGCCGCCAATTGAACGCTGGGTGTCGGAGGCTTTGAGGGGAGGTGCCCAAAATAGCTTCTTCTTCTGTTTATTTTCTCCCCTCGTTCTATCATCTGTTTGTGGTTTGGTGTAGTGAGGCGGCTTGAGTCCAGTATCCTTGTTTACTCTCTCTCTCTCTCTCTCTCTCTCTCTCTCTCTCTCTCTCTCTCTCTCTCTCTCTCTCTCTCTCTTGCCGCGCGCACCAAACGGCGCATGGACAGATTATAAAATTTTATATACGTCGTAAAAATTCTCGTTTTGGCCGTGCATCCAGATAGAAGGGTTTTGGAAATGGTTTTAATGATGCCAATTCCTAGGTAGAAATAGTTTTGGAATGTTGTATCGGCAAGCTATTACCAATAAGTTTATAGTCTTGGGTTATCGTTGGAGAGAGAAGTAGGTATGTTCTCTTGAAGGTTTTACGAAAAGGTTTTTGGCCATTTGTTTTTATGCCATTTTTCTAAAGCGTTGACATGATAGGAATAGCTGCTAGATGTTGAGTTTTATATGGGTGGCCTCGGCCTTTATGCTATTAATTTTATGGCCGTACGATCGCAGACAATGTTTATTGATGTTTTCGGCATGGGTTTTATAAGCTACCGTGCCCGAAAACCATTTATGTTATGCTTTGCATAATGTACGGCCATAAGGTGTGACTGCTTTTGGCCAGAGAAGCGCGTCCTGGAGTCTTCTTCTTCTTCGTCCGTGTCTCTGGAAGGGAGTCGATTCTGCGCTCACCCCCGGGCGCCTTCACCCCCGGCCACGCCGCTGCTGCTTCCAGATTTCCTCCTCCGCCGCTTTCCTTGAATTTTGCATTTCGGCCAAAAACGCATCTTCATCAAAAATGCTTTTCTTATCTCATAACTGACTATTGTTTTTTCTTCCTCCTCCCGCGAGTGTTCGTAATTCTAATTATCATGGATTCGTGTGCGCGCGTGCATGTGTGTTTACGTGTGTGTGTGTGTGTGTATACGTGTGTATGTGTGTGCGGGCGCGTGTGTGCTATACTTAACCCCCCGCCAGGAAGAAGGTTTTTATACGGATTGGAGAAATAATGATAATAAACGAGAGGCATTACACAAAAGGAACACCTCATTTGCATATCTTAATGAGAATGGTATAGGATACGTTGAATTTAATGTGAAAAATAAATGAAATTTTTGTGGGTGGCGAGCCTGAGTATTTTTTACCCCGATAATATTTTTTTTTTCTTTTCCCCTGTAAAGTAGGATTCTATTTTTGAGTCTAAGAAAATAGTTTGGGGAGAAGTGTTATGGCTATAGGAATGGAATAGCAGGTTTCTGATTTGTGGGTCGGAATGAGTTCCATTGTTCCCCATTGTTTTCGTTATTATGTCATTAAGAACGAACACGTTTTAGTTTATATCTCGTAGTTTTCAATAGGATTTGCAATTCGCCACGGGAATTTATTATTCGTCTTCTTCGCCGGCGAAGGGAGTTCTCTCTCTCTCTCTCTCTCTCTCTCTCTCTCTCTCTCTCTCTCTCTCCCCTTTTACCAATTCACTCTGTCGAGTTTGGAAGTTAAAAAGATTTATATATATACATTTCTTCGTGTTTTAATTCCGTGATTTGGCGGTGATCGTGCCCAGCACTTTTTATTTATTTTTTTTTCCCCTTCTGCTGATTCTTCCATTCAAGATCATAGTCTTTTGATTTGAAGTTCGACGCTCGGGTTACACATTTTTATTTACATATATTTTTTTGCCTGCTTGGCAATGCTGACACTCATTGAATTTTATATTAATATTAATGAATATCCCTCGCGGCTTCTTTTCTTCGCAGACATCCTAAGCACACCGTGCTTTTTGAAAAGCGCCCGATTTCTTTCCCGTGTACCAATACACGATCTCTCACTCTCTCTCTCTCTCTCTCTCTCTCTCTCTCTCTGTCGTTTGCACTCACAAGCATACACGCGCGCGCGCTCTCGCGAACGCGGATTTGTTTTCTTGTACACTGCAAATTGCGAATTCCACGCTTCGTGTTATTGAAATCACCTTTTCACAAATTTAATATGTACTGTGACACAAAGATTTATGACTGACGTCATCTGCTCTATTGGCATTATGGTGTTTTATAGTCCAAGGGCGACATGTAAACGACGAAGTCGACGACGACGACGACGACGACGACGACGACGACGAACTGTCATTTCCTCTGTGCTGTCTTTCTGTCCCTTATTCGCTTTTGTAAGAAAGTCTTCCAGTGCTTCATCAGCTCCTTATATTACCCCAGATTTATTTCTTCTCCTGGTCCCCTTTCTCCGTTTTCCTTCTTTTCCTCACCTCCTCCTCATCTTCCTCCTTCACCTCTTCCTCCTCCTACACCTCTCCTCGTCCTCTTTCTCCGTTTTCCTTCTTTTCCTCACCTCCTCCTCATCTTCCTCCTATACCTCTTCCTCCTCCTACACCTCTCCTCGTTCTCTTTCTCCGTTTTCATTCTTCTTTTCCTCGCCTCCTCCTCATCTTCCTCCTATACCTCTTCCTCCTCCTACACCTCTTCCTCCTCCTCCTCCTCCTCCACCTCCTCCACCCCCTTCCCCTTCTCTCCTCCCCCTTCTCTCCTCCCCCTTCCCTCCTCTTCATCCTCTGCCCCATCCCCGATAATCAGGACACTGCTCTGGGAGCTGATTTATATTTCAATTTATTTTCAGCCATTCATCTCAATGGAGCGTTAATGAAAATTTGTTTTTAGTTTACCCGTATTTTTCTATTAACTTGGTTTTGGCGGAATAATGAAAGTTGCCGACGCTGTTTTCTATCGATGTCGTTTTGTTTCTCGTTATTACGAATTCTCTTCCCTCCCACCCCCTCCCTCCCTCCCTCCTTCCCTCCCTTCTCCATTCCCTTCTCCCCCTCGTCCCCCTCTCAGCCTTCTCCGCTGCTTCTATTCTTGTTTCTCCTGCTGTTCCTGCAGCTGATCCTCTTACTCCTGCTACTGCTACTTCTGCTGTGCTGCTGTTTCTGCTGCATCTGCTGCTGCTGCTGTGTTTGCGTTTGTGATTGTAAAAGTTTTAAGGGAGGCGAATTTTTGTTCTTCGGAGGCTCCCTATTATTTCCGTTTCTTTTCTCTTTACTCTTTTATTTTTTATGGAAACAAAAGATGGGCGTTTCTGCTAATTAAATCTCTCTCTCTCTCTCTCTCTCTCTCTCTCTCTCTCTCTCTCTCTCTCTCTCTCTCTCTCTCTGTTTGTGAAAGCGAAACTAGTTTAAGGAAACTTGATGTAGATAAAAAGATCTTAGACCTTGGTGGATAAACTTAATGAAGGCACAGGTGTTATACGCAAGCTCGAGAGAGAGAGAGAGAGAGAGAGAGAGAGAGAGAGAGAGAGAGAGAGAGAGAGAGAGAGAATTCCATAGATTTCGAGAACGAGTTAATTTGTAAAAATCAACTCGTAATCTTTGCGAAGTGCTTAATTTTCTTTTTGACTTGTTTACAAACTGAAACCATTTTCGACATGTTTCCCTCAATCAGCCTAAATCTAAGCCACTTCCTCGCTTTCTAATGAGCGGAGTGATTGTGAAAACGCTCGTGGGTGTGGAAAAGGCGGTAATGGTGATAATGATATGAATATTTTATTCAAGAAGGACACTGGTGTGGTGGTGAAAGCCGCTCAAAATACTGAGGTTAAAAAAATATGTTACTGGGTGGTGATGGGGAGGGGTGGGGTCACATTTGGGGTGGGGTGGGGCGAGCGTGAAGTAGAGACAGTGAGAGAGAAGTAGATGTGTTGTGCCATTTCAGAGTAACGAAGACGAAGAGGTTGGAGGAGGTGGAGGAGGTGGAGGAGGAGGAGGAGGAGGTGGAGGAGAAAGACGGAGTTGGGATTCTAGGTAGGGTCTTGTTTTGGGGAGGGTCAAGGAGTCTGTGGGTAGGGGGCGGGTATGGGTTGGGGGGTGGTGGTGAAGAGCCTTATAGTTATAGCGGAGTTATAAATTATTTGCCATTCCCGTATTTCAGACGTTTACGCGCTTTGCTTTAATTTTATGGATGTGCCGTTTGAAGAGTTTTCATGTGCCTCTCTCTCTCTCTCTCTCTCTCTCTCTCTCTCTCTCTCTCTCTCTCTCTCTCTCTCATGAATCTGTATGCCAGGCAGACGGTTACATATCGATGTGGTTTGGTTAGTCAGCTCCGCTTCTGCGAGCATAAGGTCGCCATTACTGATTAGGCCTAGACGTAATCGCCGTATAAGCCTGCTGTATACTTAACCTGCCTGTAATTGAAGTTAGGCCTATTGGGAGCCGAATCCAATATTTGAAAGACAGCTGAACAACAAAGGGGGAATGAGGGATTTTGGATCATATTATTTTCATTTTTATTTTCGCCCTCTAAGATGGTGAAGTTTGTTTTAGCAAAGAGAATTGGCCCATGCCTTTAACAAATCTATTGAGTTTAACGAGTTATATTTGTTTTAGGCTTAGTGGCATGGCCTTAAAAGCCTAACATCTATGCATTTAGGCCTATAACGGTAGGTGCTCTGTCATCTTCTCCAGAACTGCATTCGAATGAGATAAAGTGGGCCTCTGGAAAAGGTTAGGTTTAAGTTTTTTTCTCTCTCTCCTTGATCTGTTTATGTGTTAAATATAAGGTCGTTTTATAATCTGTAGTTGTTTTTCCTCTTTGGTGCTATTTACTTCTATGCTAGATGTAAAGGTTAAAGTTTTTAGTAATTTATTTTTATAAAAGTAAGTTTCCATAAATCGTTTACAAAATTATAGGCCTAGTCATAATTTTCTTTTCCGTGTATGGGAGAACGTCAGTGTATATTTCCATATGTTTAGTGAATATTGTGTCATTCATTATTGAGATATGTTGGTGAAAGAGAATTCTCTCTCTCTCTCTCTCTCTCTCTCTCTCTCTCTCTCTCTCTCTCTCTCTCTCTCTCTCTCCTTTCCTCAGCCGTCAGTAGATGTGCGTCGTGTGTCGAGCGGTAAACAACTTTAATGGCATTCTGAGTAGGCTTTACTTCATTGTTATTCGTCCTGTATGTGTTTTAAATATATTATATTCTTGACGTGTTGTTGGCATTTTTAGCGCGTAGCAAATATGTAAATGGAAATGAATCCTTGAGCGATACATGAATGCTTCAAAGCTAATGATGGGATTTAAAGGCATCTTTTTAGCATTTGCCCCCACCTACCATTTCATGCCTACTCCGTCCTGTTTTAAATGCTTAATTATACACGTCTGTGCGACGCGTCCGTCTGTCCGTCTTTGTGTTTGTGTGTGTGTGCGTGTGTTTGTGTCTTTGATTATGTACGGGCTTGCGCATATTTTGGACATCATTCTGAAATCAGATCCAAAAGTTATTATTTTTTTCAGTAGCGTTTGGAGTTTCGCTGCGGCGTCCCTTTCTCTCTCTCTCTTTTTTTTCTTTTTTCCTTTTTCCTTTTCAATCCCAAGAGTTGTTTGGGAAGTTTCGCTTTTCGAACATTTTATAATAGGCTCGCCTTTCTCCGCAGTTACCCTGAAACCAGAGATATTTACTTTAAGACAACTGGTGAAACTTTATATCTTTTTAGTTCTCGGAAGATAAAGGGGAGAGAGAGAGAGAGAGAGAGAGAGAGAGAGAGAGAGAGAGAGAGAGAGAGGAGGGGAGGGGGGTTGGGGGCTCTTGTTGTATGACGGTCGCTAAAATTGAGAAGGGAATGGATGGAAACTTCGATGCCGATAGTTATTTTGTCCGTCGCCCACCTATCCCTGTCCCCTCTCTATTCCCCTCCCCTCTTACCCTTCCTCTTTCCCTTACATGCTAATGCATACTTAGATAACACAGCTTGCCTCTGAAGTTAGCGATCCTATAATATAGGGCAAGATGGAGGCGTTTCTCGATGTATTGTGCCGCGTACTAGTTTGCCTTATATTTCCCCGAAATGCTTCTCTCTCTCTCTCTCTCTCTCTCTCTCTCTCTCTCTCTCTCTCTCTCTCTCTCTCTCTCGGTCGTTCGCGTGTCCATTAAACTCCGTCCCCTTGACCTCACCTGTCCATGGAGGCATCAAAAAAGGCGTTTATTTACGTGTCTCGGGTGTTCTTAAGAAGTGCGAATAGCTGGTTTATAATTATATTTTGGGTAAGTTTTAAGAGTAGCTCGGGGATATGGACTTTGGTGGGTTGGGGGGAGAGGGGGGGATACTGAGAGATAGATAGATAATGGGGTGGCATTGTTGAAAGGGGGTTGGGTGGGGCAGGGTATGACGGGGTTTGTAGAGGGGGTATGAAGTGGAAACAGGCTGGGGTGCGCAACCTTCCCTCACGTTTTATGGGCGTCTGGCCTTTGTGTTTTTAATTTCAGATAGTAAAGCGCCGCATAAAATGAATAATAATCAGGGGCCCAATGTAAATGGGGTTCCCTGTTTATTCTATAATATAAAAGGAGGGCTTGGAGGGTAACCGAGGGAGGGGTGGGAATCAAGGGAACGTAAGTCTTGAAGGAGGAGGGAGGGAAGGAGGGGGTGGGGGGAGAATTCGGTGGGTGGGTTCAGGTTGGGTGGGTGGGGGGGAGCGAGCCCTCCAAGCATAGACTTAGTGAGAGGGGAGGGGGAAATGATGATTAAGGTAAGCCGAAAAAGGGGTGTGGAAGATAAGATTAGTTGGGGAAGGAATTCATATGGATTATTTTTGTAAGAAAATAGATATGAAGAAACTAGAAATTAGCATTATTTTTGTTAGGGATCCCATGATTTGGCCGGGGGTTGGTCGGATTAGTTAATTGTATCAGAACAGAAATTGGAAGTACGATGCTGGTGGCTTCAAGGTGAATTCCGGTTTCTAGGAACAGGAAGAATCGATGGACGTTTTTATTTTCATTTTTAACTTCGTTAGTTTTTATCCTAATTTTATCTTTCTTGTTCTTTTGTTTTCTCTGGGGCAACTGGATTAACGGGTGTATACCCTAGTTTTGTCGGTACAGTTCATAGCTTATTCTTGCCTAACCTTTCGCAAGCTTGCTTACTGGGGACTGGTCACCCTGGTTCCCCCTCCAAACTGTCCCAGTGTGCTGTTATTCACATTTTCATCCTTACTAGAATTCACAGGTGGTCATAACAAAACAATATTGAAAACTGTATATACTGTATATATATATATATATATATATATATATATATATATATATATATATATATATATATATATATATATATATATATATATATATATATATATACATATATATATATATATGTGTGTGTGTGTGTGTGTATGTATGTATGTATATATATATCAAATATGACTGTGAAATATTTTCTGTTAGAACAGAATTCCATCAAATATAAGGAGTCCATAAAAACGCCAAAATGTACAAAGTAAATGCTATATTTCAGAGACCAACTGTCTCTCTCATCAGGCAAATAGTGAATGAGAAAAGGTTACAGAAACGTGGTAGTATATATATATATATATATATATATATATATATATATATATATATATATATATATATATATATGTGTGTGTGTGTGTGTGTGTGTGTGTGTGTGTGTGTGTGTATACTGTATATGTACACAGTATATCTACATGTCAGTGAACGTCAATGCTTTATCCTCAACTTAGATAGCAAATGAGTGCCTGTGTACCTTACCTTATCAACTGCAAAGACCAGTGCCGTACCCTCCTTTCGCGCGGTGCGATGGATATGCGACAAGTGTTTGTTATGGTACAGCCGGAAAAGTGGGGAGGCAAGCGGTGTCTGAGGGAAAGGATCTCAAATAACTTCCAAAAGTAGCCATTATCGGGTGCGAAAAGAGAGAAATGTTTCGGGAAGGAGAAAAGTTGAGAACACTGGATTACAGGTTAGGAACTATCACCTCTTACCTCATTTTCTCTCTCTCTCTCTCTCTCTCTCTCTCTCTCTCTCTCTCTCTCTCTCTCTCATTAGTGCATTTTCTTCAGTTTACCAACGGGAGAAGGGAACTAAGAAATAAGTAAAATTGATATTAGTGGAGGGACGTTTTATTGTTGTCATCGGGAAATTTTTCAGGCCGATGTATAGATGATGATGATTTCTGTTGAGGGAAAAATGTTTTATCGGAAAAATTGCAAATTTTTTTTTTTATTTTCTTCGGTCACATACTGAAAAAATAAATGGTGTAAGCAAAAGTCATTGAAATTGTATTTATGAAATATACTCTAATAAGATATATGTGATTCTTTTTCTAGTGCACTTTAAGTGCAGTGCCTGAGGTGAGGACACTTGCATAGTTCTAGAGCGAAAATAAGTTTATTTACAATGTACATTTGAAAATAAAAGATGGAAAATTTTGTTGTATAGACTGACGCAAAGGAATTTAACACATCAGCTCTGGAAGTAAAAATGTGTTAATATCTGGTGATTGATTGATGTTCCTTTTTCTATTGCACAAGTTTCAGAGTGTGTACACGCATGCAGTTTGTTAAGAGTTTGTTTTGTCTTTTATAATGAAGTAATAGCTTGTAACTTGAAAAGAAAGCACGCCTTATCATGCTGTATTTTAAAGCTTGTCTATTGCCTGAAACTGTACCTGATTATTCTCCTTATTTCCTTCGAACGGTTATCTTTTGATATCCTTTGTTTTTTAATCAGTTTATGATTTTGATATCAGTGTACTGTTCTTTAGACATATTACCTCTCTCTCTCTCTCTCTCTCTCTCTCTCTCTCTCTCTCTCTCTCTCTCTCTCTCTCTCTCTCCTTCGACCAGTCTTTTTCTCTGCGCTGTTTCGCACTGTAGTATTTCTTCTCTCCTGCCGACCATCATGAGCTTTGGGTATCGAGTCTATATAAACAACCTGAACGTTTTATTCCGTACTTAAAGGTTCACTAAACGTATAATAATATCGCTCATAAAAATAGCCCCATCAAGCGTGCTCTGGAGGTCTCGCTCCTGACGAAGAATAATAAACTTTAACGATCAATTTGAAAATAAACGTCTAAAACAAAAATTACGTTTATGAGTCGTCGTTTCTGGCACCTCGTATTTTTTGGGAGGAGTTCTCTCTCTCTCTCTCTCTCTCTCTCTCTCTCTCTCTCTCTCTTCTTTTTCGCTGTTCTTCAGGGGTTAATAGAGGTGATAGCGCAAAATAAACAAGGCTAAGAGACTCACAGATGAAAAAAATAGGTTGGTCTGGACGAAAGGATGCTATATATAATTTTTATTCTTTTAACATTCGCGTTTCTTTCGAGCCTTCAGCAGGAGTTACAGACAGCGAAAGAGAGAGAGAAAAAAATGAATAAATAACCAAAATTCTAATGGAAATAGACAACGAACTGGCACCCCACGTTTATGACCATATCCGCTGTGAAGAATTTTTTCATTATGCATAAATGTAAGTCATTATTCATCCGTAGTTGATGTGTAATGTAATGTGCTCGGGGTGGGGTTAGTTTTGTGTAGGGGGAATGGA
>NC_089759.1:14449156-14454156 GCF_040412425.1 Macrobrachium rosenbergii
GTTGTTGTTTGTGTATTGTATTGTGCATTAGTATTTTCGTCTCCTACGAGATTTTGTAAGAGCAGAGATGACGGCGGTTATGTTAAGTTATAACAAGAATTTCGATGTGGTTGAATATTTTCACAATAGCGTTAGACTTGCAAAACTGTCTTTATTATATTTTTTTTATACTGTAATCGGTGATTAATGTTCGCCTATGAATGTTTAAACAAATTTTTTTCCTACCGTCACATCCTGAATATTCTACATAATTCATTTCTGTACATTATTATACTGGAAAGACTGAAAGCAGCACGGGCGAATATCTTATATTGGAGGACGCGAAAATCTTGGGGAGGGGAGACATGACAACCGAAGGAACGGAATTGAAAGAAAACCGAATAAACGGAAGGTTAACGCGGAGGCAACTGCAAGCATTGCGGTAATGTAGGTTGTTTCGAAAAATACGACACCGCCCCTCCTGCATTCGGCGGTGTGAGATAAAGTCTCCGTTCTTCGATGGTTATTTCGACTCATAAATCACTTGTAATTTCCTTATTAAGTATTGGTTTCCACTTCTTTCGCCGGGAAGGGGAGGGGGTGGGGGTGGAGGGGGAAGGAGGGGGAGGGGAGGAAGCAATGTATCGGATGGTCTCCCTCTTCCGGGGGGCATACTAACTACGTGTTCCCAGTTCATGGGTCTTTCGAAATTTTATTTCTATCTCGCATTTTGGTTATATGAGAGAGAGAGAGAGAGAGAGAGAGAGAGAGAGAGAGAGAATGAATATTCTCCGACGGCGCTTTTAACATTATTTTACCCTGCATCTCTTCGGATTTATTTGTGTCATTTATCTTACCTAGCATGTTTTAGACCATTTTTTTCTTTTATTGTTATGTATTTTCGTCTTTGTCTGTTGGTGTTGGGTAGTAGTGAATTAATTAAGATTCTACCTTAAATGTCATGGCAAATGAGCCAAAGCATGTTCCCGTTTTATTATTATTATTATTATTATTATTATTATTATTATTATTATTATTATTATTTTACTGTCTCTTCAATCGGTTTCCTTTGTTTTGTTATCGTCTCTGAGGTTTATCTTGTTTTTTTTTTTTATTTCGTCTTTTTTAATTTAAACCTTGAACAATCAGTCTTATTGTGTGCCATTTTAATGTTGCTTTTTTCATTTGCAGATAACGAATTAATCATAGATGATTATATACATATTTACACACGTGCGCACACACACATACACACACACACGCTGTTTATATACAGTAAATGCGTTTCCGTATTTCCAGTGATGACGTGTTAATGGGAAGCTGGATACAGTTTATTTATATGAAAGATGAGTGAATGACTTCTTCGATTTTATTTTAAATGTATTCAGGTTAGCGTTTCTTCAGTATATATATATATATATATATATATATATATATATATATATATATATATATATATATATATATATATATATATATATATATATACATACACATGCATACATACATACATACATACATACACATTTGGAATGTTACTCGCATTGTAATATACTTTCCGTAATTCGACCAAATCGCCGGTGGTAAGCGGTCAGGATTAAATTCTTACCTTATTTCCATTGGATGGCTATATGCTATCTGTACCCTATCTTTGTTGTAAACAGAAAAAAAAGTAAAATAAAAGCTACGAAAATAAGACTTTATTTGCATAAGAACCGTTTTGAGACTGACGTCACTCGGTAAGGAAATCCTTTCGCTAGTTTTCCGAGTAGATTTAAGATTGTGATCTGTCAGATTTGATGAATGCACTGCAGTTATTCAATATGTCTTGGAGTGATCATTCTGTTTGTTTTTTCATTTCACTCTTTTGCGCTCTCATTTTTTTTCCAACAGCGTTCGTTTCGATTTCTTTTTTTTATTTTATTTTTATTTATTTATTTTTTTTTTTGTTCTGTGCATTAGGTTTCAGTCAGTGGGTTAAAAATTTCAATAGACTAATTATTTTGATCCCTGGTTCATGTAATTGGTTAGTTTTGTAGGAAATATTTGAACATGTGTATTGTATTTGTGCAAGGTATTTTTCCACACTTATATTAAAGTGTTTATGAGTAAAGGTGTTTTCTAAAAGATAAAAGAATAGGAACGCTGTCAGACCAGAACCTGACCCTTTCAGTGTGCGATTAAGGATTGAATTCATGTGTTGATATTTTTTTCTAATTTTTAAAGGAATCTTATTTGACAAACGAATTCCGAACGTCACTGAAAAAGTCTCTGTATTACCAAGGAATTAACATTTTTGAACTTCATATCATTCTCACGAGATGAAGTGTCAGAACAGTTATCGTATTAATTTATAATCTAAAGGAAGGCCGTTTGGATTTATAATGTTAGGTACGGGATAGTTTTCCGTCTCTTCAGTTGCACTGCTTGAACGCATCCTGAAATAGGAGTCAAGTACTCCCCCAATTTTCTTTCGGCGTTCTTTTAAGAAGTACGAACCCAAGGATGTTTTGATTACAACGTGAACTACACAGGAGAGTCCGTTGGAAAATACTTCGTGTTTACACAGGAAGAGAGAAATTGGGATTTTGGAGAAATCCATCGGAATTTGGCATTGAGAGAAGAGTGGAAATGTGGATTGTCCATTGTACTCGTGCTATTAGAATGTTTATTATTCAGTTAATCATCGTAGAGTTTTATAGCGCCTAACATCTTTTGCTAAGGATCAGTCCTAGCGAGTGAACAGGAAAATTACCGACATATTGATTCGTATTCATGTTACTGGTTGTAATTTTGAAAAAAATGGCAAATAAAGAAGATAGGATACAAATATGTAGTAGGCATTAGAACAGTTAAAATTTTAAAGACATAGCAAATAAATAAGAGAGCATATAAACACATGTTAGGCATAAATACAGTTGAAATTTTGATGAAACGACAAATAATTCTGGTAGCTTACAAACTTATATTATGCATTAGCACAGTTGAAATTTTGAAGAAACGGCAAATAAGTATGGCTGCATACAAACATATATTAGGCATTAGTCCAGTTAGGTATGGTTCCTGCTCAAAGATTTCACCGAATGGTCAAAATATATATGAAGCTTTATATATGCAAATAAAGTCTGAAGACAATATGAAGAAGGACCGGTTATGCATTGCCTCGCCATTTGTCACTGCGTCTGTAGATCTATTTGTGCAGACATTTCTCAGACGCCTTTAGCATACTAATGTTCCTAAGGTTAGAGTCCGTAGTTTATATATTCCATAGGGCTCAGTGTTTCTGAAATCCAACGATCGGCGAGTAATAGTCATGAAGATTGGCTCAAAACGCCTTCCCAATATAAGCCAAAGAGTCTTCCCTCTATCCTCCTCTCCCCCCTCCCCCCCTCCACCCTTTTGTTCTTCCTTTTAAAGCTTTTGATGTGGAATTGGTCTCGGCGAGGTGACAGTAGTCCGATGGAGGACATATTGTTTATGGTTGTGTTTCTAAAACCCAACTTTCTTTTTGCAGAGACGCCGAGATGCGCCCGACATGGTACCTGAGTATTTTTTTATTTTTTTCGTTTGTTTGTTTACGGTGATGGGCCCATTTGGGAGAGGGGTTGCTGGCTGATTGTCATGATTATTATCTATATATATATATTTTTTTTTTAGTTCTTTAGTCTTTTTTAGTTTTTAGTTCTGCTTTATTTTCCTCCCCTGATTTCTTTTTAGTTAACATTTATTTCACATGCTTTGTTACATTGTTTTGCTTAATTTTGCTTTCGAATTCATTTTTAGTTTCCTGTATGCTTTCTTTGCCTTGTCTAATAGGTCTCTCCTTTTTTTTTTTTCCAAATAGTTTTAGGAGCAATTAGTACCTGACAGGTCTTGCTGTTCCTCTTTGGACTGAAGCTGCATGTGCATTAACGCAATAACAGTTATGCTTGTCATAAAAAAAATGCTGTGTATTGTTAGAATGATGTAATTTATGCTGATACATCAAGCCTTGAGATGTTCCGTGACATACCTTACGATGTCACGTGGCATTCTGACGTCGCCTCTGGCATGTGACTGTGATTGAATGTGTAAATTGTATTTATATACAACTACTGCATACTGTGTAATCATACATGCTTTGCTTGTATTTAATAAGTATTACATGCATTCGTAAACTTGAATTCAGAGAAGCTCGTTTGCATATACATAGCCAATGTATATATAAATTAATATATATATATATATATATATATATATGTGTATATATATATAAATTTATATATCTATATAATATTAATTTATATATATATATATAAATAATATATATATATGTATATATGTACTGTATATATATATATATATATATATATATATATATATATATATATATATATATATATATATATATATATATATATATATATATATATATATATATATATATATCCTAGCCAGCATTGGCATTATATCCAACAACATACTAGAATTTGGAAAGGAAGTAGTCTGAGCTGGATGTTCAAAATGATCTAATTAATGAAGGTAGGTGTTTCTGCAGGTGTTTCACATTTGATTTATTAGATGGCTGGTGATACATATTTTTTTTTTTTTTAATTCTTGGCAATATTATAGAGCGAGGGATGTAGAGGAGAAGATACATGTGGCCTAATACCGCAAAATTCTCTATTATTCCATTTTCCTTTTCCTATTTTTCTACATTTTCTCTCTCTCTCTCTCTGTCTCTCTCTTGCAAAATTCCTTATTATTCCGTTTTCCTTTTCTGATTTTTCTAGAATTTCTCTCTGTCTCGCAAATTTCCTTATTATTCAGTTTTCATTTTCATATTTTTCTACATTCTCTCTCTCTCTCTCTCTCTCTCTCTCTCTCTCTCTCTCTCTCTCTCTCTCTCTCTCTCTCTCTCTCTCTCTCTCTCTCTCTCTCGCAAAATTCCTCATTATTCCGTTTTCATTTTCTGATTTTTCTAAATTTTCTCTTCCTCTCACGCAAAATTCCTTATTGTTCCTTTCTCTCTCTCTCTCTCT
>NC_089759.1:14459156-14474156 GCF_040412425.1 Macrobrachium rosenbergii
GTTGTACAATTATCTGGCGTTCTGGCACTTTTAATATTGGTAAATTTCCTTAGCATTACCAAAGACTTTTTTTTTTTCAATACGATATTCTTGACATAATTCCCTGTTGGTAATGAGGGAAGGGGGCATGGTGTGTTGGGATGGGAGGGGGTACCGAAGGCAAGTTTGGAGCAAGTCTGGTAACCGAGAATAAAAAAAAAATTGCGGTATGAAATGTCGAGCAATAATCCTTTAATGCTTCGCATATATGAATATACAGAATAATTCCCGTAGAGAGAGAGAGAGAGAGAGAGAGAGAGAGAGAGAGAGAGAGAGAGAGAGAGAGAGAATGCATCGACACAAAATACCGAATCTTTCTCGACAAGTCATTCCCGGCATTTGTTTTTTATTTTTTCTTACCCCTCTCCTTTTTTTTCCCGGGCGAATATTTTGGTAAACTGCTAGGGATTTAGCGGTGGTTTTGGCGTAACCACCATCGAATTTTCTGACTCCTTTGCTCTAAATTAATTAGGTGCGTCGGCATTTTTCGGTTAAACATTTTTCAATTGCAATTGCCTTGGGTGTTGGCTACAGTATATATCATTGTGGAATTGAATTTCATTTAAGTATAATTAAAGCCGTTTTTTTTCCCTCGTGGTAGGGCAGAGAGAGAGAGAGAGAGAGAGAGAGAGAGAGAGAGAGAGAGAGAGAGAGAGAGAGAGAGAGAGGGGCTCTGGGATGCAAGTTTGTATTGGATGTTTAGCCAAGTTGGAAGTCAAATGAAGAGGAAGAAAGGAAGAACGCTTGCTTGCGCGCAAGCTCGTGCATGTACCCTTTGAAAATGCTGATGATTTAGTAGAGCTTATGAGCATGATTGTATGTCTGTGCGTTTTTTTTATAAAGGTTTTTATGCATGAGTTCATTCCTGATCCTTTTTTGTGGGATAATATGCCGATGAAATATTAACATTTCCTAGTGTAGGGTACTGTATTTAACCGTGAATCACAATGTTATAAGTAACTAGGAATATATATAGGGTTATATAAGTGTTAGTATGTGAGGATTTTTATGGCAGTTTTCTTCTTGAAATAACTGTTATTTTCCGCGTTCATGACCGTGGTAGTTTTGACGCCAGCTTGTAATGCCCATCAATCAACCACGAAATTGGCTGGTCATGTCTTAGTGAAAAATGGGAGCCAGCCATTCAGAAGCGGACCCGAATAAAACCAAAGAGAAAATATAAGTAAAGGTAACCCCGTCAAAAGAAGCTCAAAATTCGCAGGTTGAAGGCTAAAACTAGCCAGAATATTCTCTCAGGTAATGTTTCACTTGACTCGGCAGTGTTTCAATGGGAGGATCTTAGACTGCGCCTCATGAAAGAGACTGAGCGATTCAGGTCATGTGGACTTGACTTGAATGATTTTAAGCTTGACACTCGCTTGCAAGTTGTTGCAGTCAGCGGCAGATGCATGGAGGTGAACTGGTTGATGAAAATAGGTGTGATTCCAGCCTTTTTCACGTAATTATGCAAGTATGTGTAATAATAACCATGTACGGTAGTCACAAGTAATTACGTAAGTATATGTATCATAATAATGCACGGTACAGTATTTACAGCGCTGCACGGAGACTGTATAACATTAACAGCACAGTCTGTAACTTCACATGCAAATATTGTACTTTATTTTTTAAAATATATTTTTCTTCATCCACGGTACCCTGAAGACTCGTTTTTGCTAAGGAGACTAGTCTTGCATCCGGTCAGTTTTTGCCACTTTACGTTGGGGAAATATGTGACGAAAATATCATGGTAAATTGTAGTTAGAGAATTTAAGTCATATTGTATCACTGAAAGCAAGCGACTCTTTTACTAAGCATAATCGAATTGTAATTTTTACTTGCTATAGTGATTGTTTTATATTTGGCGATTGTAAGTTAAGTTCATAAGTAAGTTATCTTATGTGATTTGGCAGTTTCTTGTAGACTGTACAATCATATTTAAGCGCATACGTTGTTATTTATTCAGTCGTCATGGGAGGTCCATTTTGTATATTCAATGTGTATGCTTGCATACACGCTATTGGTAAGTGTACTTAATGCCGTATAACTGAAAGTAATGTATGCTCTTGTTCCGAATGCTTCCCAATTTAGATTTTAACACGTCGACCGCCTTGTGTCTTGAAAATAATGTCCCTCAACTACTACAGAGGTTCTTCCCCTCTCCCCCCCGCCCCTCCCCCTCTCCATTCGATAATGCGCACCAAATAACCCTATGTAGCATATAAATGATTAAGCGTCTTCTCACGGCATTCTTTGTAATTGCCACTATCTGGACGAAGTCTTGACTAGAGCGAAACACCTAGTAGTCGTGCGCTCGAGAGACTACTTGATTTACTTGAGAGAACTTTTGAATGATTGATTTCATTAGCCAAGGAGTTGCACGCACGGGCGCGCGCGTATGTTTTCACAGTTGTTGCTTGCGTGAGCGCGCGCGCGCGTGAGTGTGCGTGTTTCGTGTTTAATTGGATGCATATCATTGGCCGTCCATCTTTGTTTGCACTGGTACACTTGTTGAAAGGGGTTACGTGTTTGTCAAGTATACACGCGTGACTATTTTTTTATGGACAGATATTAAACCGAAAATATGATTTAATATCGACTTCGCTGAGCTTTGGGAATAACTTAAACCCAAAGAATTGATAGCCCAGTGGTTAAAGTCGACTGTATATCGTTGCTTCTCAATCAAATTCCGAGGTTCGACTCCTGGGAGTGGCAGAAGCATTTATTAACTACAATTCCTTTTTTGGTGTAAGTTATTCTCAATATATACTGTATATAGTGGATACGGTATTAAACGGTATTTGTATATATATATATATATATATATATATATATATATATATATATATATATATATATATATATAAATGGATGTGGACACTTCGTCATTCATCCTTCACTGGCGTAATCGAAGTTGAACTCCACCGCAGAAAACTATGTCAATAGCCGCCTCATATTAATATATTACTCCTGATAAGTGTACTTGGGCATTCATACATATGCACACACACGAATATATTCGTTCTGTGCTTTCCAAGGTGTGGGAAAACAAACGCTCAAAGGCGTTTCATATTTTATAGCCTTGATTTTGAATAGAGTAGCACTTTATTAATCAATATCAGATTATTTCCTCATTACACGTAGATTTCAAGCGGAGTGCGCAGTGCATGCTTAATGCCATAATTGCAGGGAGACGCGATTGACCGGAAGAATATGCTTGCGCGGTAATAATAACTCCATAATATCACATTCCGTGAGAATTGTGCGTCGGTGATAACCGTTAGCAATTGGCTTTTGAAAGTAAAGTAATATGGTTGGCTATTTGCTTAAAAGCTCAAGATTTGCCTGGCGGGCGTGCGCACACTCACGTACATATGCACGCGCTGTCATTAGAATATTCGTGATTCTGGCAATATTTTACTGTAAGTTTGCACTTAAAAATAAGAAACAGAATCTCTTGACTTTTTCCATGTGCCACCCCCCCCCCCCAAACTCCCTAATCCCTTCCCCGTCCCCCGCTCAGTCGCCCCTTATACTTCTTGTCTTTCGCTTATTCCAGTATTACATTAGGAATAACCGCGCCTGTATAACATGTAAATTAAGTAAAACAGGTCTTTTATCATCTTAGTGAAGGGGGTGCGGGTGGAAAGAGGAGGACAGGTTTTGAGTGGATGAAGGAGGCAGATGCACTCGGAAGACTTGCCACTGCGCTCGCACGCACGCGCGCGCGCTCACGAACAGACAAACGAGCAGACAGACAGACAGGCACAGACATACGTCTTGGCGGTTAAGTGCCACCGGGTACATATCCGGGCATATTACCGCCGCCGCTTCTTATTCAATAACGTTTCTCGACTGATACCTGTAATTGCATTGTTTAAGGGCGCCTTACCTTCGTTAGCGGCCTCCTCCTCCTCCTCCTCCTCCGCCGCGGCGCCGCTTCCTCCGTTGTGACGCGACAGTCGCGCTTCTCCTGAAGGCGATTCAATTGTGGAAATTGGCTTCTCCTTATTTAGAGTGAAATTGACTCGCTCACGCACACGCACTTTCAGCTGTCATCTCCTTAAGTCGATGTGGCTATTTGTTTTCCACGTATGAATTGCATCGGGACGAGTCAGGCGCCCCGGATCGATTTTTGTTTATTTATTTATTTTTCATTTAATATTGCGTGTTGAACTTTAGTTTTATTAAGTAATAAAATACTCATCATTCTTGCAAGGTAGTGTTTTATTTTTGGTATCTCTTATTACAGATCTGTATATATATATATATATATATATATATATATATATATATATATATATATATATATATATATATATATATATATACATACACATATAACTTGATCACGAAAATATGGAACGTGATGAATATATAAATAAAGATAAAATCCACGAAAGAAACGGAAACACTGGAGTGCTATGAGGCCTTTCGACGCTAGGTCCTTTACTTAGCAGAATATATATATATATATATATATATATATATATATATATATATATATATATATATATATATATATATATACACATATATATATATATATATATATATATATATATATATATATCTATATATCTATATCTATATCTATATATAAAGTATGCGTTCAGACATTCATCGTGTTAGATCCTCTTCTTTATTTTGTTCTTACACTTTATACATTCATTAACCAAATCACATAGATTTTGGCTCTCAGGAACATCGAACAAGTCGTCATGTTTTCGGGGCAATATTAATTGTTTGCAGGGTGGCGAGTGAATTTCAATTTTGCATTGAATTTTCATTCCTCTTTTTTTTTTACTTCCTTAGTGAGGAACTAATCAGCGAAAGGGGAAAAGGGGGGGAAGGGGAGTTGGTGGACGGGGAGGGGAATAGCAGAGGGGAAGGGGAGGGGGGGGGAAATTAGAAAGTAAAACTCACGATCGGAGCTTCAAAACGCCGGGTTTACAAAAGTTCCGTCAACTCAATTAAAGATCTCATTATTCTGTATTTTTGGTTCTGTGGCACTGATGTGATTAGACGTTTTTAGGTTACATCCAAATTATATTTTCAATTCCTCTCATCTCACTCACCCACCCGCCTCCCTCCCTCCCTCCCTCCCTCTCCTCTCTTACAATTCGTAACACCTCCCCCCTTGCCCCCTCCCTCACACTCAGCACCCCCCCCTCACAGACTCCGTAGCCTTGCCACCAAGTAATCGATGTTCTTCTCTTGTCATTTAGAAAACAACCTATCCCTTTGCTCATGCGTTGTTATCGTATTTTCTTCAAGCATTGATGATTTGTTATTACCTTTATCTCAGATTGTACGTTGTTATATGCAATGTATTTGTGTTTATGATGACTTACAAATGAAATGACATTCTAGTACGGAGTCAGAACCATTTGTGCATTGTATATGAACATATCATGGTGTGTAATGTTCTTAAAATGTGTTTTTACAATTTCAGATTTATGTTTAATTGGAAGTTTGTGCAAATAAAATTTTACAAATTTTCATTTTGAAATAGTTCGTTTTGAAATGAACAAACAATATTTTTAATAATTTCAAATGAAAATATTTCACACGGTGGATGAGAACTTGTGGAAGGGCATGGACGCTTTGCATAATATGTGTTAACCGATGAAGTTTATCTGTTCGTTGCTAATACTGACCCTCTCCCTGAATAGGTGACACCCTAAATCTTTCTCAACCCTTCCTTATCCACCCCCTTTTCCCCTCTCCCTCCCCTTCCCCCTTCCCCTTCCCTTACTGGTTAGTCGGTAACCGGCCTTTTTATGCATTCACTACGGTAACGATCTCGGCCTTAATCGTAGTTTGAACAGCGACACACATATCCGGCTGGCCTAATGCAGGGTGGAGGGGAGGGGGAATGTTAGGAAAGGGTGGGGGGGAGTATGACAGGGGTTACTCTTGTCTGCCTGTCTGTCTGTCACTTTGCCTGCTTGAGTTGTCAGGCACAGGAAATGAGGAAAATGTAAGAGCGTATAGATTATTATTATTATTATTATTATTATTATTATTATTATTATTATTATTATTATTATTATTATTCAGAAGGTAAACCGTATTCATATGGAACAAGGCCACAGGGGCCATTGACATGAAATTCAGGCTTCCAAAGAATACGGTGTTCGTTCAAAAGCAGTAACAGATGGCAAGACATGACAATGTATAGATATTCAGGCGCATTCCATTTGTGCGAATATGCTGAAGAACACTAAAGAACACACATGATGAAGGAACGTTTTAAGAAACATTGTGTTTAGAAATTAAGGAGCAGTTTGAAAGTCTTTTTCACTCTTTGCGCAATTTTAAAAATAATCTGTAAATGAGTTTCTGAGGGGTTGTTGATGGGTGCTGAGAAATAATTATTGAAAGTTTTGTGAAGTGTAATAATATTTTAGGGCTGTTGGAAGTAAGTTGGACATTTTTATGGATTTGGGAAATCACTTTTAATTACTAACTTTCGTAAGTAATTGCTTGATTAGGTTTTGTAGATAAGTTATTTTCGTAGGTTTAAGTTTAGGGAAAGTTGTGATAACATGAAACAAAGACGTAGAAGTATTGGAAATTTCTGGTTCATTAATTTTAAGGTTAACTTGTTGTTTTATATATATATATATATATATATATATATATATATATATATATATATATATATATGAATATAACAAGGCCCATAAAACACTATTCACTGGTAAAATATGGACAGATGAAATGTTACATTAGTACATATACAAAGCATATGTAGGTGTGGCATTAAGTCTCCGATGGTATGCAGGTGCCGTTTCTCAAGAAGGAGGGGAAATCCACGAAGGAAGGGAACGATAGAGTACTGCAAGGCCTTTTGACTCCTTGTCCTTCACTTAGCAAGGACAAGAAGTCGAAAGGCCTTGCAGTACTCCATTGTTTCCTTTCCTTCGTGGATTTTGTCTTTATTTATATATTCATCACGTTCCATATTTTCGTGATTCTGTTTATATATATATATATATATATATATATATATATATATATATATATATATATATATATATATATATATATATATATATATATATATATATATATATATATATATATATATATATATATATATATATATATATAAAACAACATATTGGGAAAAATATCTGAATATAGTTCTTTGAATAAGTTTCAAAAGAAACGAGAAAGTACCAACACTACGCAGGACTTACACTGATGTTACTAATTTCTGAGAACTAACTAACTTACTAGCTTGTGAACTAATTCGACTAATGTATATGGGTCGTAATTATTTTTTTCGATCTAATACAAAAAAAAAAAACTTCAATTGCTTTACTCAGACAAATACAAAAAATTTCCATACATTCCCACGTCAACATGTAAAAATACGCTCACACACATGGAGAGAGAGAGAGAGAGAGAGAGAGAGAGAGAGAGAGAGAGAGAGAGAGATCAGTACAAAAGTGCAGAGTAGGAATAATGATCAAGAAATGGACTCATATTGCCAGCTAAATTTAGACAAATTGCCCAGAAAAGGAAGAAGAATATAGCAATTCTCCTTCCGACAAAAACCTTGACCAACGTAGGATTTACTTTACGGAGAACTCGTAAGGGAACTTTTTTGTTATATTGCTTGCGCACGCGCATGTGTGTGTGTGTGTACGTCGAAGATGAATATGACATAACAAAAGTCTTGTTTTTCCTTTGAAGCCATCCGAAGCAAGGTTGAATATAATGTATATATGTGTATATATCCATGTGTTTGTATACACATTTAAAAAAAATAGTTTGTGGTTTTTTTGAAGGAAGATCGAGGAAATTCGCAGAAAACATGGAGAAGATTTCTGGCGGCAGAAAAAAAAGGGAGCAATTTTCCCAGACACAATAAAAATAACCTACAACTAAAATCGAAATTTTTTCACGGTAGTTAATGTAGACACGAAATTGATAATGGCGTATTCTCTGAAAAAAAAAGTATGAAAAATAATATAAATCTTTCTTTTTTTTTTTTTCATTTGATCTCCCCTTCTCTTCCCTTCAAAAGTGCTGTGAGAGACATATGAAGTTTGAGGGGAGGGTGATCCAGAAAGAGGGAGAGGGAGAGGGTCACGGATCTATGGGATGGGAGGGAGAATTATATACCGTGAGGGAGGAGGGAAGGGATGGAAGATGGCAAGAGGGGGAGGGGTGATGGAGGGGGAGAAAAATTAATCTTTATTCAGGTAGATAAAGAACCATTGCAAGTCGATTGGCAACGTGCATCCGTTAAAAAAAAAAAGGTATTCTTTCCTCCAGGAAATCTTTTATTTGCAGTCGTATGTATGTGTGTGTGTGTGTATATATGGCTGTGGCCATATTCATGTATTATCTGTATGTGCTAGATTACATACTACGAGCACAAACGTACATATATACATATATATATATATATATATATATATATATATATATATATATATATATATATATATATATATATATATATATATATTGTATATACCTACACACACACACACACACACACACACACATATATATATATATATATATATATATATATATATATATATATATATATATATATATATATATATATATATATATATATATATATATATATAGAGAGAGAGAGAGAGAGAGAGAGAGAGAGATTTATAAAAGAAAATGCAACACTTGGACTTCTGCTTAAATCTTACAGTATAAAAATTTTTCCGTAACGTTTCTATTTTACGCTTGAAACAACATTTGAATGAACACGTTAGTTATTAAGACACATTTAATGAAATAAAAAACATTAAAGATTGAATTTCGGCCCGTTTAAGCGCCGTCCCCGAAAAAGCTGAATTCCCATTCGGCTTGTAGCCGCGATTCGGTAACAAGTCTTACGTCTAAAATGGATCAGACGACTGAATTTGTTAGTATTAAATGCTCCTCTTGTTAGGGGGGGCATTTTGCTCGGCGTTTGCGTGCGTATTTAACTTGTATGCGGCAGTATCAATTAGTGCAGTTACGAAGGTTTTACCCTAAAAATGAAGGAGGGAATGAATGGAGCCCCGTTGAATGTATGTTCCAAATGGAAGAATGAATATATATATATATATATATATATATATATATATATATATATATATATATATATATATATATATATATATATGTATATATATATGTATATATAATATTGTGTATATGTATAATATATATATATATATATATATATATATATATATATATATATATATATATATATATTTACATTGTGTATCTGTTTGTAAAAAAACTCATGACTTATAGACAACCACCATTTACTTATTTATTTGTAAACAAATAAAATGACTTAATATATTCCTTCTTAAGGTTATCAGTCGCGCATTTAGTCGTATAGAATGGCATGTGTTGGCATGCATTTGTTTGGGTAGAGAGAGAGAGAGAGAGAGAGAGAGAGAGAGAGAGAGAGAGAGAGAGAGAACGCGAGAGAAAGGGGCCCGTGAAGGTAAAATATTAGAAAAGGGTGAAAGAGAAATGGGATAATAATGGGAAGAACAGAGGACTGAGGTGGGAATAATTGTTTTTAAATCTCTTAACTAGACGCACTAATGTCCATAAAAGGGATGAGAAGGAACGAAAAGAAACGGGTGGGAATGAAGAGGAGGTTGATGATCAAGTAATTGGATGAAAGCACAGGATGAGGAGAGGGACACACACAGAGAGAGAGAGAGAGAGAGAGAGACATAGAGATAGAGAGAGAGAAAGTAACAGAGACAGAGAGTGAGAATGAATGAGAAACACAACATGATATGCGAGAATATTTTTGGGACGAAAATATTACATACTATTTTGGTCTGGCTAAACATATTACAGAAATGCAGTTGTGTATTTACCCGCTATCCCTCCGTATTAGAATAAGAGGAAAATATGAGCGTTTGTATTCCGCTCTGAATGGGAGGTAATGGATAAAACAAGAGATCACCTGATGAAATAAGAAATAACGTGACGGACATGGAAGAGAAGAAGAGAACAAGATGAAAATTACAGGGGACATGAGCAAGAATTCCTGCTCAAAAATGAGGAAAAACATATTATGAAACGGCGTCATTTATATGGATGGACTCGTTTCTGTGTTTGCGTACTTGGCTCTTTTCTTTTGGAAACGGAGGGGTATTCATACGCAGGCACGCATATACATACATTCTCTTATTTGACAGCTTTGTTTTTGGTTTTTACTCTCTCTCTCTCTCTCTCTCTCTCTCTCTCTCTCTCTAAATGAATTTTGTATTCATGGTGAAGTATGTGGTGTATGTATATATATATATATATATATATATATATATATATATATATATATATATATATATATATATATATATATATATATATATATATGTGTGTGTGTGTGTGTGTGTGTTTATGTATATATGTATGTATGTATATATTTATATAGACAGTGTGTGTTTGTACATTATTAATGTGTTTAAGATAAAGAAGTCGTGCTGATACTAGCAAGGTGAAATTTCTTTTATGATGGAGGGCAAATATTACAGAAATGATGGCAAAGTAAGGGAAGAAGTGAATTCCAAACTAGGAAAAGGAGTGGATGTTTTGCAGTATTTGGATTTAAACGGAAATGTGGAAGTTTGTGTATTAAGTAGAATTGGAAGTTGTTGGGAATGAAGGCAAGAAACATCACTAGTGAAGAGGTTCACGGTCTGCCATAAGAGGAAATATTAATCAGAACTTGTTAAGATGGTCTGGTCATGCAAAGAGAATGGGATTTTTGAGATATATATATATATATATATATATATATATATATATATATATATATATATATATATATATATATATAGATATATAGATAGATAGATAGATAGATAGATAGATAGATAGATAGATAGATAGATAATCACGGTCTGCCATGAGAGAAAATGTTGATCAGAACTTGTTGAGATGGTCTGGTCATGCAAAGAGAATGGCATTTTGCCATTATATATATATATATATATATATATATATATATATATATATATATATATATATATATATATATATATATACATATATACATAGATAGATAGATAGATAGATATTGTGCAGACATGCTTATATGATAGCACCTGTTTTAATGTTGAACTCGAACTCCAGAAAATACTCTTAATATTTTATTTCGTTTTTATCGGACTCGAGAAAGAGTCACGTGAGTGATAAAACGAAGTATGAAAAAAGCTTCAGCCATAGAGAAATTCGCGCTGACGCTTTCGATACAAAAAAAAAAAAATAAAAAAAGAGAAAGAGAGAGAGAGAGAGAGAGAGAGAAAAGAAGAGAGGCCGAATAAAACTTGAAAATAACGAAGTGAAGGTTATAAAAGAGCAAAAACAGGGGAGATTAAAATGCACGTGAATGTAAAGTGATAAAGATAAAAGAAAATAAAGGAAAAAGAAATATAGATGGAAAGAACAACTTTGATTTCGAAATGTGTATTTAAATAGCGACATACATAACAGGATACAGTAAAGCGGAGAAGGGGGAAGGGGAATAGCGAAGGGCGAGGGTCCAGTTCGTATGGAGAGAGAGAGAGAGAGAGAGAGAGAGAGAGAGATGTGTTAGTGTGTACATCTGTGATAGATACGTACACACTTGTATACAATGTGATATTAAGACGGGTTCACAATACGAATGGTGGTTATGTCATCATAAGTATTTGTTTCTACAAAAAAAAAATAATAAGTCTTTCAAAACATCATGAGTTTTTCGTTTCCATAAAAGATTTGAAAGTCAGTTTTTTTTTTTTTTTTTTTTTTTTTTTTTAGAAATATAGAACAGGTTTTCTTTCTTTCGATAAACGGATACTTGGATACTTTCTGTAAATGTCAAGAGTTTTTTTTAAGGCCGCTTCTTTGAAGCCTCATGAGTTTTTTACCTCGACGAAATTAAGTTCTAAGAACATCATGAATTTTTACTGAATAATAGACTCCTGAAGAACATACCGAGTATTGGATGCGATGAAAATAGTATGTTGTGAGATGTTCTGAAAATTTGCTTCGGTTAAAAAAAAAAGAAATGAAACATTGTGAGTTTTATTCAGTACAAAAGACTAAATTAAGTGGTTGAAAGAATGAAGGATAGTATACAGTATAAACATAATACAGTTTAGGATAGTGGGCATAATTTATGATGGATGATATACATTATATACATCAAACAATCTGAAATAGTTGATATTATGTATGACGGATATATACTGTACTATATACATCATACATACGACGCGAATCCGGGCAAATCTAAACGTTGTCTGACGTGGCTGTATGTGTGTATGTATGTATATATGCCTTGTATGCGATTGGGAAGCCCTACTCTATGCAAGCAGTCCCTGATGAGGGTGTATTTGACAAATAGCTAATGCAAGCAAGCATGATTCTCGGTCAAGGTTGATTGACTCCCGGTTCGCGAGAGGTGTTGAACTGGTAAGTAAAGCAAGCAACCGGGAACATTAGTCAAGCTTGATTGAGGACGTGATATGCAAGGTTGGGGGGGGGGAAGGGGGAGGATCTCATAATCACCCCACTCCCCACCTCTTCCCTCTCTTCCCCGTTATTCTTTTTTTTTTTCTCTCTCTCTCTCTCGTTCTCCTCCCATCACCAGCTTCCTTTAAAAATGCCTGATGGATGTCCATTCAGTGTTACGGGGTAAGAAAGCCAAAAAAAAAAAATCTTAAATTAATTTTGATGCAAATCTTATCTCGCTAACCGAAATAGAAAGAATATATCTCCTTAATGATAAGAATGGCGTCGATTTCATTTTCCCCCCGACATAAGATGTCCGTTAAAATTGTGAGGGGAGGGGGAGAATTAAGAGAAGAGGAGGAGGTGGAGAAGCAGAACGCCGCAGGCGGGAGCGGTGCCCCCTTTTGCCGTTTTTGTCGGCGGCGGCGGCGGCGGCGTCGGAGTAGGAGGAGAAGCGACAGCGTTTCCATTATTTATCCGAGACGCATTTCTGCCCCGACATAATATCTGAATAATTGAATTGAGATGCATTTCATGGTGACGGTGTTTGAATGATTCAGCCCGGATGTAAATCATGGATACATTATGACTCATTGATGTAAGTTGGATACATTTCACACAGAGGCATCGTGTGCCACTGATGTAAACTGATGTTGCATTTCACCCCCGGAGTGATGTGCGATTGATGTGACTTGAGTTGTGCATTTCACCGGACGGATGTTCTTTCTGATGTTGTACTTGTCGCGTTTCACGCTGCAGAAATGTTTGTGTGCACTCTGAAAGTATTTTCGGGGTAATGTAATGTTTGAGATTTAAGCGTGATTATGGGACAGTGGTAATGTGTGGATCATCTGTATGATGTATTGAATGCGATTTACTTATCAGAGCTATTGTGTGAATGTATTAAAGTTCAGCATGAAGTATTTTACAGTCTGATTGTATTAGTATTTTCCGTGGGGTTTCCTTTTTAATGTATTGTGTGTGTGTGTGTGTGTGTGTGTGTGTCTGTGTTCTGGAAAAGATTTATTCATTTTGGCAGCGTTACAACAATTTCAGTGGACTGTATCGCGTGGTGACTGTGAGATATATTTCATGGAAGTAAAGTTTAAACCGTTTAAAATAACTTATGTTTTATGATGACATACTGCTTTAATTTCTTTGAATTATAATGTTAAAACTTTCTGCTAAGACATATTTCGCGGAGACCGTGTTTTAAAATCCCCAGTTATATATATTTCTATATTTCATGGTCGCAAAGTTTGAATGGATTCTATACTTTATAACTTACAGTAGCGTCGGGTTTTCATTTCTCAGTGATTTATTTCATGATGTCAGTTTCCGAGGTTTTCCTTGTGGCTATTTTATATTCCTTCCAAGGGATGTACGTCGCTTTTCCTTTCCGTCAAATCTTAAAGTGTCGAAACGTTTTCCAACCTTTTTAAGTTTTCTGTAAAAGAAAACTATTGTGCCGGCTTTGTCTGTCCGTCCTCACTTTTTTCTGTCCTCCCCCAGATCTTAACAACTACTGAGGCTAGAAGGCTGCAAATTGGTATGTTGATCATCTACCCCCGTCATCAAACATGCCAAATTGCAGCCCTCTAGCATCAGCCGATATTGTTTTATGTAAGATTAAAGTTAGCCATAATCGTGCTTCTGGCAACGATATAGGGCAGGCCACCACGGCCGGCTGAGAGTTTCATGGGCTGCGGCTCATACGGCATTATACCGAGACCACCGAAAGATAGATCTGTTTTCGGTGGCCTTGATTGTACGTTGTACAGAAACTCGATTGCGCCGAAGAAACTTCGGCGCAATTATCACCTGTTTTATATTTATTATCGTGATTGTCTCCTTGTGCTAAAGGTATTCTGCAAATGAAGGAGATTGCCCAGTGCATATTTAACGCTAGAATATTTGTCAACCGAAGTTAATAACTTATCCACGGATAAGTTATTTGCCAGTAATGTCTCTTGGAAAGAATTTCCTCTCTCTCTCTCTCTCTCTCTCTCTCTCTCTCTCTCTCTCTCTCTCTCTCTCTTGAACCAGAGTTTTCAACAAATTTATCTTTTCATGTCACAATTAGAAAGGGCCAGATTTTGCTGGAGTTTTCTGTACAGCGAAAATAAGTTAGAACAAAGGGGAAAGGTTTAGATCAAAATCTCATTGTGTCTTCATCCAATTCTTACCGGAGATACGACAATCCCCCGTAACACTCAAACACCACCACCACCACCCAATCTCCTTTTCATTCCCCCTCCCTCCCTCCCTCCCCCCACACGTAAAAGCGACGGACAGTGGTCGTCGGGGGAGGATGGATGGGATGGGTCGTGTTAGGAAGATATCATTAGGTTTTAAAGGAACGGCGTCATTCAAGGCCTCTGAATGTTGCATTAAAGTTCCATTGGAGGACCGTCTCCCACCATGATTAATGTGACCTTCTCAGTTTTGATGGAACAAAAC
>NC_089759.1:14476656-14511656 GCF_040412425.1 Macrobrachium rosenbergii
CTGTATGCCCAGTTCATGAATCTTAAGCCCGAAGCCCGCAAATTAATGAAAGCGGGAATGAGGGAGGCTTAGCACCTGACAGGTAAACGTCTTAGCCAGCGCCATTCTGAATGGTTCGCTGTCATGTCCAGAAACAACAATTTGTTGCTTACTAAGTTTTGAGTATGAACGGGGGGAATATTTTTTTTTCTGAAAAATATTTCTGAGGAGAGAGAGAGAGAGAGAGAGAGAGAGAGAGAGAGAGAGAGAGAGAGAGAGAGAGAGAGAGAGAGAGAGAGAGAGGCGAGGATTCCATTGGTTAATCAAGTTTCCGTTCTTGAAATATTGTAAACCCTTATAGTTAGAATATAAGGGTTTGACATAAATCGTATGCATATGCCTTGGGTTTTTAGTTTTCTGTAAAAGAAAACTATTGAGATGGCTTTGTCTGTCCGTCCGCACTTTCCCTGTCCGCCCTCAGATCTTAAAAATTACTGAGGCTAGGGGGCTGCAAATTGGTATGTTGATCATCCACCCTCCAATCATCAGACGTACCAAATTGCAGCCCTCTACCCTCAGTAGTTTTTGCTCTAGTTAAGGTTAAAGTAGCCGTGATCGTAATTCTGGCAACGCAACAACACAAGCCACCACGTCCTGCTGAGAGTTTTATGGGCCGCGGCTCATACAGCATTATATCAAAGACCACCGAAAGATAGACCTATTTTCGGTGGCCTTGATGATACGCTATACAGAAAACTCGATTACGCCGAAGAAACGTCGGCGCATTTGTTACTTGAATACGGATAGCAACCATACATATACATGAGCGTATGTGCACACATTTTTTTGTATATACTTCATTTGAAAGACAAATGATGAATTTGAATTTATATTTTCGACCCAATATAAATGCAACGACGTTATTATTTTTCTCTTTTAATGAAGTGAAAGTATGTTTGAAGGAGCTTTATTCCTTACAAGGTGTCGGGTACTTTACTGAAAACCCGATTAGGAAAAAAAAATTAAGACACATTCGTCACCCGATTCCGTCACCACCGCCGTAGAATAAAGAGAAACGATCGCCCCTGAAGTAGAATATTTTATGTAATGCTGAAAAGGAATGAGCGGAAGCTGGTCGGGCGAGGCTCCGACCGACGCCTTTTCCAAGCGCGGGCAAAAAGTGAAAGGAAAAAGATCCCGCGATAGAGGATCGCTTTCCATAGTCAATATAGATAGAGGTCAATGTGACATGTATAAATAATAGAATCTTGGATGTGGTCGGTGTCGTCGTTTCTACATAAGCCCCAAAGGTCATCACGGCGAGGGGGAAGGAGAGAGAGAGAGAGAGAGAGAGAGAGAGAGAGAGATACAGCTTCCAGGTGCGGGTGTCAAAAAGGCGAGAGGGGAACTTTCTTAGGCGATGCGCTCTGATGTCGCAGGTTGGAGGGAGAGGTGGGGCGGGGGGGGGGGTGTTAGCCGCTGTCTCGAGATCCCTTGCTTTTAGGGACCTAGCTTTCGTCTCCTGTCCACCTCCCCCTCCATCCCCTCTCCCCCTCCCCATTCCCCTCGCCCTCGTGTCAAACCGGTGCTTCTAGAGGTGACGTCCAGAGGATGGCATTATTTAACAAGTCATCCTCCACTCGTCCGAAAGGCTGTGTGCGTTGATCATCGCTGCTCATCAGAGGTTCTGATAGTATTCCTTAGGTCACTTAGCTCAGCGTAATATTAATGAGAGGTGTGAAAGCGTGACCTTCTTCTCTCTCTCTCTCTCTCTCTCTCTCTCTCTCTCTCTCTCTCTCTCTCTCTCTCTCTTATAGCAGTTGGTGTTCGGGGTATTTTTCCAATGTGTCTCTGTACCATTTACTGATAGAATGTAGTTATGAAAGGGGACCTTAGACCATCAGTCTCAATGGTTATTTTTTTACTTGTAGTCGTAATTGGTCAATCAGTCTGATTACTTTTTTTATATATATATATATATATATATATATATATATATATATATATATATATATATTATATATATATATATATACATACATATATATATATATATATATATATATATATATATATATATATGTATGTATGTATGTATGTATATATATGCTTGAGATATAATAAACTGGGATTTTATCCCCAAGTTAGACTCCCAAAATATGACCGTCTGAAACTCTTGCTAAGAAATTATAAGATGACATCTCAGAGCATTTTAGATTTGGGTTTTGTCAGTTTTGAAAACAATAAAGTGTAAGAAAAGCAAAGGATAGGAGCCAGATATAATTCATAATGGAAAGAAAATAGGCTTAAAAATGTCTTGTGTCTCGTGAAGAAAAATCGGGAGGAAAAATATCATCAATTGTTGCGTAGGTGGAAGAAGAAACGGAGGTGATGAAAATGAAAGGCGTCCAAGAAGACTTGAGGAGAAGGAGGAGGAGCTGAAGAAGGAGAAGAAGAAGAAGAAGAAGAAGAAGAAGAGGAGGAGGAGGAGGAAGAAGAAGACGACGGGGATAGTGAATCCTGCATGGTAGTGGAGATCTCGACACAAGGGCCCGACACGACATCTCTGTCATAATTCAGAAGCGCCGGCGGTGATCTCCCCCACAAGCCGAGCTACCCACCTTGTGTGAGTCTCTCTTGTATTTAACTAGATCTCCTACATCATATATGGGATGTATTGTATCTCATTTTATGGGCTTAGCCGGCCTTAAGTTGTTATGGAGCCGGTGACGTTGTGTGTTGGTAAATGGCCGGCGCAATGATGGTCTCGGAAGTAAAGGGCCAAAGTCTTCGCGCGAGTTAATGTTTTGGATTTCGCGTTTGCACTGTGCCGTTTTGTATCTTCTTTTTATTATTATCATTATTATTTTTGTGTTCGTTTTTGTGGGAGGGCTTGACATATATTTTAACTGTATACATGCTAATATTATTTGTGAGCATGTATATATGGTTTATTTTTTGTGGAAGCGCATGCTTACATGGCTTCTATGAGAAATTGCGTCCATATTTACGCTTTGTAGATACATGTATGGCGATTCTTGCGTGTTCAGACTCCAGTTCCATTTTCAATCGCTTCCCACCCGGCCGCGCTGTTGATTTTGTTGCATGCAATTCAAAAAGCGGTTTGAGCCGATAATGAGAGAAGTGCAAGTCTCGTAGGTATCTGATTGACATGTAGAACAATGCGATAATCTCAGCGGTATTTTGTCGGTCATTTTTTCCTCTCCTTGATTTTCTGTGAGCGTGTTGTTGGCGCGGTGGGGGCGGGGGGTGCGAGATGGGAACGGAAGGAAAAAAAAAAGTGGGTTGTATCTAGGGGATCATTCACTGATGTGTTTTGATGCCTTTAGTTCATATGAGATTATTTTTAGGGCTTAAGCGGAGCGGCTCGCCCGCTTTTTGTTTACTCCTGGTTAAAAACACACAAATTGTTTTCACGGGTCATATGATTAGAAAATTAGCTAGTTCGGTTAGGGAAAGGGTTCAGAACGGAAAAAGGCTTTAGAAGGTTATAAGTATTTTTCTGGAGGGATGGATAGGAGGTGGGGAGTGCGGGGTTGAAACCTCAAATTGAATTATGCTTCGTTAAAAAAAAAAAGGAAAAAAAAGTGGCCGAGTATTTTCGGTTCTTTGTGCAGAAGGGGAAAATGGCCAGGGAGGGATACGGGAGGAAAGGGGGCAGTGTGCCCGATTAAAAAAGAAAATAATAATAATAAGGGGAATGAGGTAACCAGCCAGTAGAAGCAGGGGGGATTCCCCCTAGCGCTAATAACTGTGGCGGCCGATGGGATATGATAATTTCTTGCGGTGGGGAAATGAACGATAATATTTGTGTATGCTGTGGCATAATAATTTCCTCTCTGCCTTTGGGTTGAAAATGATGTCATTATATCGAATCAGTTTAATGAATTAAAAAAATTTTGTGGGAATAAGTAGGAGGTTTGTAGGAGGGGAGAAGCCGAAAACGTGTTTTGGAATTCCGAAAGTTTTAGGTTATAAAATTGTTTTTGCTGGTGCATTTCGGGACGCATTTATGCAAGGAATTTGTATTTCCGAGAATGGCTCGAATCCTTGTTTTCGTCCAACAAGAAAACTGAGAGTTTTTTTTTGTTTTGTTTTTGTTTTTGTGGCGCTACTCACATCAGTTTGTATGCGAGTGTTTATGCGTTTTGTGTTACTGATTGATTTTATGGTACTGGTTTGATTATCAAGTGGAAATTATTCTCATGGTTTTTTGTAATTGGTCTGATGGATTATTGATCCTTTTTTTGAGTTTATATATCTGAGTTTTATTTTTGAAAATCATTTTGTGGTTTTGTAACCAGATAGACATTTATGAGCAAAGACCGTGAAATTAGGATTATTTCGGAAAATTAACAAGCTGAGACAGCATATCATTGCACCTCCAAATAAATGAATGATTAAACTTATCGATACCTACATTTTGACCAATTTTGACAACAATGGCAAGGAGGTATTGTAAAATCCTCGGTTGAAGTGTTTTTGAATGATCGCCAAAGTTTTAGGGCTACAGACATCTTGAAAGAGTGGGCGGGGGTCGGGGGGAGAGGAAAGTTCATTTGAATTGAAAGCTGTCTTTTATCAAATTAGTTTAAGAGTGAATAAAAAGTTCATTACAGTTAATGAGGAGGACGGTCACCACCTGATCAGAAAAGAAAGTCTTTGATTGGATTTTCTTTTCAAATGAACAAAAGGGGACTGACCAAGAAAGAAATCCGCAGAGTCATGCTGAGGCAGATGTGTGTGTGTGTGTGTGTGTGTGTGTGTGTGTGTGTGCGTGTGTATGTCTTTGTGTATGTGGCTGTGTGAATTGGAATGGCCATCACGTGGAGACCCAGAGAATGAAAAAAATAAGTTTGTATTTCATACACATATTTACAGAGACAAGCAAGTAAATGTCCGTGTGAAATTTTTCAAAATAAAGATTCATAAGAAACGTGTAGATAATGCAATTGGTTAGAGGCTGCTTATGATAGCTGGTGTGCATTCTTGAATAGAAATGGATGGGTGCTTACACGTGTATGTTATGCATATATATATATATATATATATACATATATATATACATAGATATATATATATATATATATATATATATATATATATATATATATATATATATATATATATATATATATATATATATACACACAAACCAAGATGAGATCAGTGCTCTTGATTGTTGAAATGTCAGGGCTGTGTCATATAAACTATGTGAAATGTAAACAAAAGTCTATATACTTCCTCATATGATTTAATAAAATGTGTACCCAATCTGACCAGAAATCTTTTGAGATTCGTACCCTGCTCCAGAAATTTCTGTTATTAGATTATTAATATTTTCCGGGGGGGGGGGAGTAATCCGTGTGCGGGTGTTTTTGGGCGTGGAACAGATATTTGATATTTTATCTTAAATTTTAATGATCTCGGGAGTGAGAGAGTTAGTTGCAGAGACGCAGAATATTCGTCGGAGGAGGAGCAGGAGGATGAGGAGATTGGTGGAGGAGGAGGAGGAGGAGGAGGAGTCAGTGGAAATCGTGATAGTTCGAGAGCGATACAAGGATGATTTGATGAATTATTCAGACACTTTAATGATTTCGGATGAAGATGGACATGCTAGGATCTGGGACGGCGGCCTCCTGGATTAAGGGAAAGGGATGCTGCTGCTCTTCCTGATGATGATGATGATCATCATCATCATCATAGAGAGAGAGAGAGAGAGGTTAGTTACATATTTGATTGATAGATAAATTGCAAGATGCAATAATGAGAGATTACTTTTAAGTACGGGAGAGAAGATTTGCTGTCTCAATTTCATCACGATTTTATAAAAGATCTTCCTTGGTGTCATTAACAGAGCTGAGCTCTCTCTCTCTCTCTCTCTCTCTCTCTCTCTCTCTCTCTCTCTCTCTCTCTCTCTCTCTTTTCTCTCTCTCCCCGCACAGGCTGTTAGCATCGAGAAAATGGCACAGATGAGAAAAGTTAGGTTAAGGTATACATTACTATATATATGTAAATATACAGATATAATTTATTTATATATCATGTATTTTCAGTACTGTACTATTTGATAATTCTGAATTCAAACTTTAAATTTTTTAATGTTACGGCTCAAATAAGTAAAGAAAATAATTGGAAGATTATTGAAACAGCTGCGTGTTTTAGAGAAGGGTGGAAAATGACCGTGGATTTATGATTTGCAATATTGTGTGTGATATATTATGTTGTTCTAAACTTTGGAATGGCTAACTCAAACAGAACGTTTATGCGAAGATTTTCTCTCTCTCTCTCTCTCTCTCTCTCTCTCTCTCTCTCTCTCTCTCTCTCTCTCTCTGAATCAATCAACGACCAATCCATCAAGTATCAAATGCTGCGTGTCTTAATTTGATCAGTTTGTCTCTTGTTAGACGGCGTTGCTTAAGGAAAATTACTTAGGAGTGATATGTCAGTGGCCTTAACTCCTCCATTACAGTGCAATATACTAGTCATATACTCTTTCTCTCTCTCCCTCTTTGTGTATATAAATATATATGTATATATATGTGTGTGTAAATTATATATATATATGTGTGTGTATATATATATATATATATATATATATATATATATATATATATATATATATATATATATATATATATATATATATACACACACACACACACACTATATTATGTGTGTGTGTTTGTCTTCATGTATTTGTGGTCGTTCGAAAATCAGTGTATAATAATGAACGACTTTAGTCATTTTTTTAATGAAAATTACAAAACCTTAAAACGCGAATGTAAAGTAATTCACTTTAGTAATCCAGAAAGTTCGTTAATGACTTTTGCAATAGAAACGGGTATAAGAAAAATATCTATCTATAGAAGTTGAGTATAAATGAGGGGGGCGGATTCACGTGTTTTGTATTAGAGCTAAGGAAGCGATCGAGAGAGAGAGAGAGAGAGAGAGAGAGAGAGAGAGAGAGAGAGAGAGAGAGAGAGAGAGAGAGAGAGAGAGGGAAAAAGGACCCTCTAATTCGGGATAGAGAAGAGGCCGATGAAAGGGGTGGCGGTAGCGGAATCCGTCGGGTAAATAGCCGTGGATGTTTACATAAGATATATATTTAAACTGGCCACCCATACCCCTCTACCCTTAACCGCCCCCTCCTTCCCCCTCCGTCTTCTCCTCCCCCTCCCCCTCCCCCTTCCCCATACCCCAATCCGTCTCCGCCTTTCGCCTCCACTTCATGCATCCTTATCCATTTCGAAGCCTATCTTTGTGTGGGGGAGGTGTCTTATGAAACCCCGCCCCCCCCCCACCCCCATGATGATCTTCATTACACCTTTTGCGATTAATGGTTTCCTGGGCGCAGGATTATTTGAATACTATTTTGATTTACTTGTTGTTGCTTTGCACAGTATCCTGATTACTCTCGTTTCTATACTGTAAGTAGTAGGCGCATTTGTTTAGAGCGCAAATACCAACAATGCATTGATTTGATTTTCTTAATTTTCTTTAGGTTTTGAGAAGGGATGTGACGATTTTTGTCAAGAGTTTTTTAGTCGTTTATATTTTACGTATTTTATTGCATTTTTATTTTAACGAATTTACAGTTATTGTTATATTTTATTTTTTTTACTACCCTTTTTGTGAAAAGTTTTAGTCGTTTGTATTTTACATATTTTTTATATTGTATTTTTATTTTAACGAATTTACTGTTACTTTTATATTTTATGTTTTTACTACCCTTTTTGTTAAGAGTTTTAGTCATTTGTATTTTACATATTTTTATTATATTGTATTTTTATTTTAACGAATTTACTGTTATTTTTATATTTTATTTTTTACTACCCTTTTTTTATTATCTATGTATATTCGGGTATGTCCCAACTCGTTTGCTGCGGCGGAGGGAGGGCTTAGAAGTAGAGGTCAGGAGGGGTCAAGGGCTGATTGGTGTCCCTTCCCTCGCCTTGACTTCAGGTAGTGGCTAAACGGTTATCGTTGTTCACTTATTTCTATTTTATCTTGTTTTAAGAAACGACTCACTAAGTTCTATTTACGTCGCGCGGGACATAAAGCACTTGATTTATTGATTGGTATGCTATGCCAGACTGGCGTCACGGCTGCCATGGTCATATGTGCTGAGGCTAAATTACTGGATAATGTTCGGTGAGGCTACCTGCAAATCTTTCCGTATCCGAGCACTGACTTAAATGAGCAAAGTATATGCCGCCAATACTTCATTGCATGACTGGAATTTGTGGTAGCATTAGTTAGTTAGTTTGAATGTTATGCATTTTGTTAATTGGGGATATTTTATCAGCTTTTCTCCCTTTGCGAATGCAATAAATTAGTTGTACTTCGATTCGATGACCTTGACCTTTTCTACGCCAGTTTTTAGTTTTCTGTAAAGGAAAACTGTTGTGCCGGCTTTGTCTGTCCGTCCGCACTTGATTCTGTCCGCACTTTTTTCTGTCCGCCCTCAGATCTTAAAAACTACTGAGGCTAGAGGGCCGTAAACTGGTATGTTGATCATCCACCCTCCAATCATCCAACATACCAAATTGCAGCAAACATACCAAATTGTAGCGCTCTAGCCTCATTAGTTTTTATTTTATTTACGGTTAAAGTTAGCCATAATCGTGTTTCTGGCAGCGATATAAGATAGACCACCATCGGGCTGTGGTTAAAGTTTCAAGGCCGCAGCTCACACAGCATTATACCGAGACCTCTGAAATATAGATCTATTTTCGGTGGCCTTGATTATACGCTGTGCAGAAAACTCGATTGCACCGAAGAAACTTCGGCGCATTTTTTATTTGTTAAGTTAAAAATCAGTCAGTCAGTCATCTGCACTAGCTACCACTAGCCCAAGTGAATAAATCTCCAGACATGATAATGTGCTATTGCCTTCAGGTGAAGCGTTCAGTAGGGTGGGTATAATCTATTGCAAATTTTTTTTTTTAGGTCATTGTGTGCAAACAGTACAAAAATTGAGGAATTACTGAAGATTCGTGTAATTGTATATTTTCGATGAATCCGTAATGAGTTATGGACCCTTTGATTTCGCCTCTTGTGTGGTTTAGACCCTTCGCTGAAGACTTGTCACCCAATCAAAGTTTACAGTATATGCAAGCAAACATGCATGAGTGCATAAGTATGTTTTAACGTTCAAATGCACATCACGAGGTCTATGCATTTTCCTCTTGATCGAATAATGGATGGATGTATTTCCGTACATTATAATCTTGACACATGTCACAAGAATAGGAAGAGTGATGCATTTGGTTTTAAACGTCTAAGTACATTCTTCCGTTGGGGTTCTTGCGCCGGTAGCTGAAATCAGATGGCATTTCATGTTGAGTGTTAGGAGTGCATTTGATGTCTTTCGTGAGCCCCACGACTTCTGCTTGTGTCATTGTTTCTCATTGTGACCCAGTTTTTTTTTTTTTTTCATTCTGTTTCGTTATTGTCGTTTTTGTTTTTGTCGCGATAATTTACTGGAATTGTTTTTTTTATATTAGGTCTCAACGATTCCGTCTCATATCTTTAGAACTTTAATTCAAGGGAATGCATAAAAAATTCTCTACTGTCAAATGTCGTCTTTTTCATTCGTGATTCCTTTCAACTCAAAAAGACTATTGTGTTATTTGAGAAAGGATATATTTTAAGGGTTTGTTCTTCATTAACAGTATTATTGTCCTGGTACCTTTATCTAAAGAGGGTTTTTTTTTTTTTTGGACGGGGGCTATTTTCCTGCGGCGTCAGATATATTTTCTGTTTCTCCAGATATGTATAAAATTAAACACAGGAAGCCTTTGGCTCTCCTTTCCTTTCTTTTATATACATCTCTTATTCCCCCTTTTTTCTGTTTCCTTTTTCCAACTCTTTTTACGTTTCCTTCCCATCGGTGCCCTACAGAGTGTCCCCACCCTTTTCCTCCCCTCTCTTGTCTCCTCAATCCTCTCTCTCCCTCTCTTCTCCCCTCTCTCGTTATCCCATCTCCCCTTTCGTCTCCCTCGCCCTTCACATTGCACTCATCAGTTCCCTTGTCCAACATGTCTGTACAATAACTGCTTGTTCGTGTGCTTGTTCTATGTTCTCCTCCTGCCCTCCTAGGGCTTAGAACGCCTCCTCCTCCTCCTCCTCCTCCTCCTGCTCCTTCCTACTCCTGCTACTGCTTGCGCTCCTGCTGCTCCTTTGCGTCTTCCTCCTCCTCCTCCTCCTCCTCCTCCTCCTCCTCCTACTGCGCTCCTGCTCCTGAGTGAGTTCGTTGGACCCCAAACCAAAAAGCCTTTGCGAGACCGTTTCCCTTTCTCTAGGTTGTTTTTCTCTTGCTTCGTTTGGTTGTTTGCATCGTTTGTTCAACTGGATTGAATTGAAAGGGGGCCGCCGCTAGAGGCCAGGAAAACGACCTTATCGCGTCATCGCATTTTTCTCCTCCTCCTCCTCCTCTTCCTCTTCTTCCCCTTCTTCTTGTGTTTTCTTCATAAGACGTCAATGAGTATTTATTACGTGGACGATTCGCCTGTTTTCCTTCTGATTCTCTGCATTTCTCTGCGGTTGCGTTCGTCCCTTAATATTAGGACGAGACTCAAGGCCTCCTCCGAAGGTAGGTGCTGGGGAGCTTGAGTCACGCTTGTTTAAATCGATTCTCGGTATTGTTTCGTTTATTCTAGTTCGTCTCATTTATTTATTTATTTTTTAAATTTTTACTTGGCATTGAAATACAGCTGCCTCCAGATAGTAAAGAAGACTGTTCGTATTTAACAAGGATCTTGCATATTTGTAAATATATTGTTGCATGTTGTATAATGCAATTGCATCATACCAGCTCACCTGTTTATTTTGTAAATGTTGGTTCAGCATTTATGTTATTTAGGTTTACCATCAATTACATTGTTAAAGACTTTTATATATATATATATATATATTTTTTTTTTAACGCTTTAATTACCATTATGAGTTTATGTGTACATCTATACGTATTTCTTGGTCTATCATTAGTAACTAGACACCTCAGTATTAAGTCCAATCACTTCTTACGGGTTCTTTTTTGTTCGTTATGTTTAATTTTTATTCTATTTCTTAATCATTCGTTAGAGATTAAGATAGAGTGAGAATAATTGTCTGTTGAGAACGTCTAGTGAGAGAGGGGGAAAAGTGAGAGAGAGTGAGTCAGAATATTTCTTTTCTATCTTTCTTAACAAACAAATAACTTTGATTGAGTTGATTAGTCT
This sequence comes from Macrobrachium rosenbergii, assembly GCF_040412425.1. Classification (NCBI taxonomy): domain Eukaryota; kingdom Metazoa; phylum Arthropoda; class Malacostraca; order Decapoda; family Palaemonidae; genus Macrobrachium; species Macrobrachium rosenbergii. The sequence continues at coordinate 14,487,882 of NC_089759.1, forward strand.
TTTATTGCCGTTCATTTTGAGTGGGAAAATTTTTTTGTCTCAGTACTGACATCCTTCTTTCTTGATATATATAACCATCCTACAGAGAGAGAGAGAGAGAGAGAGAGAGAGAGAGAGAAAATGTCAAAGCTGTAATTAGCATATTGCTTTTATATTATTGGAATACATTTCATTCTTTTGACCTGAATAAAGAGAGAGAGAGAGAGAGAGAGAGAGAGAGAGAGAGAGAGAGAGAGAGAGAGAGAGAGAGAGAATATTTAGATAGCTTAGAGTTGATTAATAGTTTATTGCCATTTATTTTAAGAGAGTAAATTTTTTCCTTGGCGCGTATCTCTTCACATACAACCAACCTAGGGAGAGAGAGAGAGAGAGAGAGAGCGAACATTTAAATAGCTCAGAGCAATTGAAATCGTGTATTTTTATTCATTGCAAGATTAAATTTTTTTATCCGAGTCCTTTTCTCTTGACATGCATAACCAGCCTACAGAGAGAGAGAGAGAGGGGGGGGGGAGATTCTTAAATAGCTCAGAGCTATCTAAATCATGTATTTTCATTTATTGAAAGAGTAAATTTTCCGTCCAAGTGCTTTTCTCTTGACATACATAACCAACCTACAGAGAGAGAGAGAGAGAGAGAGAGAGAGAGAGAGAGAGAGAGAGAGAGAGAGAGAGAGAGAGAGCCATATCCACCCTTGCGCCACCCTCGGATTTGCCTATACCGCCCCTCGTGTGCCTTCATAGTGAGCACTGGTGGAGTATTCGGGGCCAGTGTATAAAATTGATCCAAATATTGCTTGCTGCGTGTTTAGGTGGGGGTTTTATTTTTCCAGCCCTGTTGGTATAGATTAAATGCAATTAGAACAAAGTGGCCCGGATTGCAGAACATTCGCTGCTCTCTACAATACAACTGTATATTGCCTTCGTGTTTCCTTTCCCTCTCTCTCTCTCTCTCTCTCTCTCTCTCTCTCTCTCTCTCTCTCTCTCTCTCTCTCTCTTGTCTTTTTTCTTCATCCGCCCCTTTCTTGTATAGGGCTTAATTCTTTCGTCGTGTTGTTTGTTTGTCAATCTTTTCTTCGCTGTAGAATTTTTTCAATGTCTTAGATTAATTGTCGGCGGTTTGTATACATAATGGTTTGTTATTTGACAGCCAAATTAAACTATTTAAACAGTCTTTAATATTTTTTATATTGTTTTCTGGTCTCGTATTTTGTAACCATAACATACAGAAAACATAAACCAGAATTACCTGTCATAATCTTTGAAATTATTTGCCTTTTTAAATAAACACTTCTGATAATATTGATCCGATTTGAATGTTATTGAATATTTCATAAGAAGAAATTGTATGAAATATATGAAAATATTTTTTGGAATAGTATTGTTGTTCAAAGTTCAGTTCAATTAATATAAAATCACTTTTGGGACACTGTTCATACCGTTTTAGTTTTTTGTAAAAGAAAACTATTGCTCCGCTTTGTCTGTCCGTCCGCACTTTTTTCTGTCAGCACTTTTTCTGTCCGCCCTCAGATCTTAAAAACTACCGAGGCTAGAGGGCTGCAAAATGGTGTGTTGATCATCCGCCCTCCAGTCATCAAACATACCAAATTGCAGCCCTCTAGCCGTATTTTATTTAGGTTATATTTTGTCATAACCTTGCTTCTGGCAACAATACAGGATAGGCCATAACCGGGCCGTGGTTAAAGTTTCATGGGCCGCGGCTCATACAGCATTATACTGAGATTACCGAAAGATAGATCTATTTTCGGTGGCCTTCCTTATACGATGTACAGAAAACTCGGTTGTGCCGAAGAGACTTCGGCGCATGTTTTACTTGTATTCTGTGGACACTAAGAGTGAGTATGTGCGTCTGAAAACCTCATATTATGATGTGTGACTGTCTCGTTTTCGCTCTCCTCATGGCGGAATTATTCCTCGGTGGTCCCCTGTTAAGCTCCGTCTCTTTTCTTCTCTGCCTTCAAAGGGTTCTAATCCCCCCGTTTTTTTTTTTTTTTATCTCTTATTATCCTCTTCGGTTCTTCTTTCTCCCCCAACTTTTATCCTGGTAATGTATCATTCTTACTTATTAGCTGGGAGTCAACTCGTACGATCTGACCTCTTTCTTAAGCTTAACTGCTTAGCTCTTCTCTCTCTCTCTCTCTCTCTCTCTCTCTCTCTCTCTCTCTCTCTCTCTCTCTCTCTCTCACACACACACACACATATAATATATATATATATATATATATATATATATATATGTGTGTGTGTGTGTGTGTGTGTGTGTGTGTGTGTGTGTGTGTGTGTGTGTGTGTGTGTGTGATTTGTGTGTGCGCGCGCTTATGCGTGCCATGAATTATGAATTTACTCTGATGTTGTTATAGACAAATTGGGCTGTTCAAGTAGTACAGTTACATTTAGTGGACTGTAGTTTCTAAATAACGTTGTTACTGGCTCATTTTATTATTTGGCATTGTTATTTGCTCGTTTCGTGGTTTATTTTTATACTCCGGAGGATGTCGAAAAGGATTTAAAACCCCTCCGTCGAATTTATCTGTAACGACGCCGATTTATCTTTAATGTCTAGTTTAGAGACTCGATCTCCTTGCTAAACGACCCAATTCTGGATAGACACGGTTGCTAAGCTTTCCTGTATGGGTGGGTTTATCCTTTCGCTATCCGCGCGTGGGATGATTTAAGGATCGTCCAGATTGGGAAAAAAAAGAAAAAGAAAATAAAATATTACTAGCCGATGGTACTTAAGGAAACAGGTAAATAGTACTTAAAAAAAAGAAGTGTGATTTTTGCCAATAAAAATAATAAAATAAATATGGCTATTTTTGGTAAGGAAGTGATTGAATAATAAGTGAAAATTTATGTGATTTTTGCCTAACCAGTAAATTATCTCCGGTTTTATTGCAATATTGGTAATTGTTTTTTCATGAAAAAATGGATCAAAAGTTAGGCTAAGCATATTCGTCGTAATCATTGTTTTTGTTCTTTATTGCATTGTGCAGGTTTCAACTTGAATAGTTTCACTGTTACAATGAAACTTCCAGTCTTCATTTTTGCGTGCGCATTCCTATTGGTTTTTGCTAGTAAGATGAATAGGTAAGCATATACCGCCAGTTAAAAAAGGACACATAGATATGTTATTGCAAGATGGCACAGTTGATGTACCCTATTAAGTTTAATTAGATGTTCTCAGGGAAGTAACTACACTGTTGTAAAGGCTTTGATAAGTCAAATAAGGTATGCATCTAACCGATACCCATGACCTACTTACCTACTTATTATTATTATTATTATTATTTCAGTAGATGAAACCTATTCATATGGAACAAGCACACAGGGGCCACTGACTTGAAATTCGAGCTTCCAAAGAATGTTGGTTTCAACCTCCCACCGCAGACCCCACTCTGCAGCAGTAACTGATCATGATACAGAGCCATTGATTTTTCATCGCCTTTGGGGGAGAAGCGAACCGGTGACATCTGAATGGCATGCCACGACACTAACCACAGTGCCAGCGGACTGGCTGGTATAGAGTGGTATGATGTAATACCAGTGGTATGCACCGGTAATACAACACTTTTGACATTGATAGTTGCTTCTTGAAAATAGAGAAATAAGTGGAGTTTAATATTTAATATCGGTTTAGAAAGCATCTCGAAATTTACAGAAAAACGGTGCTGTATCCCATGTGTGATCAGTAGATATAAATTTAACTGACAGTTAAATGTGTTATTACAAGTTACTGTTAACTGGAAATCAACGAGGAAAAGATCCATTTTCAGCTTATTTTGAAATCATTATGGCAACATTGCCCTTTTTAAATATCTATAATCGTTTGAGAGAGAGAGAGAGAGAGAGAGAGAGAGAGAGAGAGAGAGAGAGAGAGAGAGTGTTCAAGTGCTGATCATCATAAACCTCCTCTTTTTCTCCCATTCACTTCCCCCCCCTCCCTCCTCCAACCCCCTTTCCCCTTCCCCTCCTGATGTAAATCAGGACGAAGCGAATAAGTGGAATATTGTCGGTTTCGTATTTGTCCCGTATTTGTTAGAGAGTTTTATTATTTTCTAAATCGCAGAACACACACTATCTGGGCGGGTTATTTGGACCCGATTTAGGGGTTTAATGTGAATTTTTCAGTTTAGTGTCTCCCGATGTCGGCTTAAGAGATCTGATTCCAATTTAAAACTTCCTATTGCAGATAAATTCTTCTTTTGTTTCTTCGCTCTCTCTCTCTCTCTCTCTCTCTCTCTCTCTCTCTCTCTCTCTCTCTCAACAAGAAAAATAGAGCGTCATGTTTGCTCTGGATGTTAACAGCTGTTGATGACGCATATTTTACTACTTACTGTAACTTTTTTGTCGTATTTTAAGGTGTTTATGTTTTCAGATCACTGCATTGAAGTTACATTATTATGTATCGTGTGTGTGTGTGTGTGTGTGTGTGTGTATATATATATATATATATATATATATATATATATATATATATATATATATATATATATATATACATATACATATTACATATATGTACAGTATATACATACATATGTGCTTAAAAAATCACAGTAGATGCAGGTGAGCACAGTTTGTGTGTGTGTGTGTGTATATATATATATATATATATATATATATATATATATATATATATATATATATATATATACACACACACACATACATACACACATATATACATTTATATTCAGATGCATCATAATATAACTTGAGAGTCCTCATGTTTGTTTGACCAAGTCCTTATCGATGTTGCGAGTTTTTCTTGAGTGTTGCAGCGGTACGGATGAATTGTCTTGTTTCCTTGTACATAGGCAGACTACTAGGTGTGAATGTTTATGTGCAATTCATCTTCTATATTTTGTCTTTTCTCAAAATTAAATATCAAGTAATAATCGGATGATTATCATCAGTCCTTCATACCATTGGTTTACATAATGTAAGATTGTCTACTTTCCTCTGTATTTCCTTTGGTTCAAGTAAAAGTTATATTAGGTTATTCAAGGTTTGTTATAGTGATTGATAACTTACGGTTTTGAAGGCATGTAGGTGGGTGTCTTGAACTGTCTTGTTTGCGAGTCTGAATTGCTCGGTTCTCAGATAAATTGATGGCATCGGGTTGTGAGGTGGAAGGACACATTGGAGCCAGCTGGCTTCATTCTGCAGGTAATAGACATTAAAATGCGGTCAAGGAGAAGAGTGGGCAGGCCCACTTGCTTTCAGCCCACTCAGTGATTTTGTTCGAAAAGCTCATAGGTTTTTAAAACATCTGAAGGTAAGGACGAAAGACTTTGCGATATGGTTGATATTTGAGCAAAATCTGTGCTGCGTTGATATTTAAAATGAAAGCTTGTAAGCGGAGTTTTATGATACGCACATATAAAGGAATAATATGTGCTAATAATAATCTTTCTTTATCAGCGGAATATTTATTTTGTTCAGTGTTATTTGTTGTTTACACATGGATCTTTTTCTGTGCGCATCCTGCTATTGAACATTTTCTCCGACAGCAAGGTCGCTTGCTTTTTGTTTTTTTATGGGGTGAGGAGGGGATGGGTGGGGGGTTTGTTACATGTGCCGAGAGTTGGGATTTCAGACAAGCGTTTCTCTAACCCCCCCCCCCCCCGGTTTCCTCCCTCCCACTCCCCTTCGCTGGAAATATTGCCACAACTTTTATATCAGCGGCTCCAATTGGTCTTCTGTTTTGCGCCTTACGCCCCATTGACCTTGCAAAATGGGAACGAATATCAATTTTGATGCTCCAGTCTCCATATATGTCATTTTTCACCATGCAGCTAGCCACGCAGAGAGAGAGAGAGAGAGAGAGAGAGAGAGAGAGAGAGAGAGAGAGAGAGAGAGAGAATATCCTCCCTAATTACTACGCCTAATTGGTTATGTCGTTTAGATAGTTAAGTGTAGCACATAGCTCCGGGAAGTAATGTTTTCCTTTGCTCTATCAAGAATGTAGATTCTTCTTTGGCTGTTTATTTATATGCATTAGTGTTTTCTTTCTGTTCGCAGTTTACTGTTTTGAAACTGTCACTGAAGAACAGTTATTTCAAATCAGTTTTCTTATTCGTACTCCTAACTATACTTAAAACTTGCCTCGCGCATGTTCATGCGGTATCGTTCGTGTATGAGAGAGAGAGAGAGAGAGAGAGAGAGAGAGAGAGAGAGAGAGAGAGAGAGAGAGAGAGAGAGAATGTACGTGGATTAGTAGTTATCATTTATAATGCTGAAGTACCATCTTGATTTCCATTTAATTGCGATCGTAATGATAGTGGTTGCGAACAGTGATATTTGCCCCCACCTCACCTTATCCACCACCTCCCTCGCCCCCCTCGACCCCAACTCCGCCCCTTCCCCTCGCATTCCCACATCTCTTACGTATAAAATATCTCCAGCTACAGACCATTAATACGCTGTCTTGTACATTATAATCCTTTCACCTGAGCTATTATTCAACGTCTATCTTCACCAGCATGAACATTATCATCTACCTCTCTGTTCTTGAAAAGTTTCCCCCCTCCCTCTCTCTCTCCCTTCCCCCGCTAGTACTTCTCCCCAGCGCCCCCTCCATAATCCCCACTTCCTCCTCTTCCATTTAGCGCCTCCCCTTCCACACCTCCGTAATACTCCTCCCCCTCCCCGTTTACAGGACTACATACTCATGTTCAAACCCCTCCCCTTCCCCTTTCCCCTGCTCCATAATGCTCCTATTCTTTATTGTTTGGTTCTGGGTCGCCTTCATTTATCCTTTTCTAATTCCGCTCGCTCACATCCCCTTTCAATTTTTTTTTAATATTTAATAGCTTTATATATCTTTCTGGTTGTTTTGTGTAAGATTGTTTTGCTTGTAATTTTTATTTAATCCGGCTTTTGCTCAGCGGAACAATTATTTCATTTATGGGGAGTAAAAATTATTCGATGGAATAATGATTGTTGGGTGTGATAAAAAAAAAAACTAAGGGGGCTTAAAGTGAAATCTTATCATTGAAGTAGTCTCTCTCTCTCTCTCTCTCTCTCTCTCTCTCTCTCTCTCTCTCTCTCTCTCCTCTTCTTCTTCTTCTTCTTCTTCTTCTTCTTCGCTTAAAAATGCGTGTCGTCACCAGATAAACAACTCGAAACAACGGCCTCTGTCATTACTGTCGCAAACTCTGCCACCCCATTGCACTGTCTTAACAGGCTCATTGCGACTGTGTTCGCAAGGGAGATTGACATCATTATTATTCTCTCACTGCGCCGGGCAAGTGCTTTCTTCCTCCCCTCTCCCTCCCCCCCTCTCTCTCTCTCTCTCTCTCTCTCTCTCTCTCTCCTCTCTCCTTCCCTTCGACGCCTTCCGAGGAGCAAACCGTCGTTTGTGCAAATTGATAATTATTAGTACTCGACTATCATAATTATCTTAAGTATGGTTTAAATATCCTATTTATTATTATTATTTGTTGCAAGACGGGAAATCTTCTAAGTATTCAGTGTGCTGTTCTTTTTTTTTAGGATAAGAATTGTTGTTTTGTGGTTCTCCAATTTTCTCCATTTTTTTTATTATTTCTTATTCTTTAAATCTCAAACACAATTGCGAATCTCAACTCTCGTCAAGGTTTTGTCCGTGAGGAGTTTCGAATAAGTTCGTCGAATGAGGGAGATGATTCTCTCTCTCTCTCTCTCTCTCTCTCTCTCTCTCTCTCTCTCTCTCTCTCTCTCAACCCCGCGCGGCTTGGAGATAACATTTAAAATTATTCATGCATAATCAAGTATTGTAATGAGGAAATGTGGCGAGGGGGCCCCAACATACACGTAGATTAATCCCGAGAATATAATCGTGAATTTAACGTTTAACGCGGCTGCAAAATGCATCTCCTTGGGAAGGAAGACGTTAACCTGCATGATGTAACAAGAAGGAGAAGGAAGAAGAAGAAGAAGAAGAAGGACCAGCAGCCGAGCCGAAGGCCGGCAAAACAAGCCTCCTTCTTCGCCCATCGTCTAAGGTTTAATCAGCGCAAAGTTATGGGAAAAAGCCTTTGCCCATTGAAATTCGCCACGATGATATGAAAATTTCACCACTACATCTGCAGTCTCTGCCAGTCCTTCCTCCCTCCCTCCCTCACATACCCCCTCCCCTCCCCCTTCTTCCTGGCTCCTTCAGTCGTTTCTCCCTCCTCCCAGGCAGTCACCTTCCTTTTGCCCATAGAACAAATGCCATAAGATGGTCATAGAATTTATCACATTCCCGAATATTATTAGCCTTTCGATATTATTTTTCGATATCGTATGAGTATATTGGATTTCCTGCCCGACCATTTCAAGAATTTCATTATAGCCTTCGGTCCTGCATCGATTAAATGTTAATATAAAAAAAGCGCCACTTGTCTAGATTAATATTTCTGCCCCTCCGCTTACAACTCTCTCCCTCTACCCCCTCCCCCTCCCTGTCTCCTTCCCGCACCGTAACCTCCCTCACTCATCTTCCTCCACCTCCTCCCTAGTCACTTATTTCTCCCTTCCCTCATTCTGTTCCCTCCTCATTCCTCATGTACCCCCGCCCCATTAGCTCCTACCTACCGACCTCCCTTGCGTTTACTCTCTCTCTCTCTCTCTCTCTCTCTTCGAGATTTTTGTATATATTAGAGAAAATACAGCTTCGGGTATTGAATTTCCGATTTGGGAGAGGGAGATAGAGAAAGTAAGAGCGAGAGAAAGAAATGAAGGAGTGTGTGTGTGTGTGTGTGTGTGTGTGTGTGTCTGTGTGTGCGTATGTGCGTGCGCTCGCTCGCTCGCCCGCTCGCTCGCGCACAGCTCAGTGGGCGTTCTATTCTTTATGCAGGTTCGAATTGTTTTATAGTCTTGTTAATAATGAGACCCCTCGTTTTTTCTCAAAGGCCAGGACGATGCTTTGGGATGATATGCGTATTTATACTGCGCTCATTACAGTGATTTATATCTCTATGGGTGCTCAGCTATGCTGCCCTACATATGTGGATGGCTGGGGTCAGCACCACCGCAATGATGGTGGTGATGGTCATAACGGTGATGATGGTGATGAGGTGGTTGTTATCAGAGTAGGTGAAACGTTTGTGTGTGTTTGTGTGTGAGTGTGTTTATAATTATCAGGAACACATGAAGTGAAAATGCAAAAAGTAAATGTACACAGTACTAGTTATGAACTTATAGTATCTCTCTCTCTCTCTCTCTCTCTCTCTCTCTCTCTCTCTCTCTCTCTCTCTCTCTCTCTCTATATATATATATATATATATATATATATATATATATATATACACACACATATATACAGTATGTGGATTTATATATATGTATATATGTAAATATATATATATATATATATATATATATATATATATATATATATATATATATATATATATATATATATATATATATATATATATAATAGTCGTGGTGTAGTCGAAAGCGAGTCGAAGCTGCGCTTCCCTTAATATAATTCGTTAAGTGATGAGTCATTTCGCGGCGTGATTGGCGGAGCGATGAAATCGGCGTGTCTTGATTGGTCGGAGAAAAGGATTGTGGGGGGGATATGAAGCGCCGAGAGAGAGAGAGAGAGAGAGAGAGAGAGAGAGAGAGAGAGAGAGAACATAAAATTATTTAACGACATAATTTAAATTAATCCGTCCCAACTCTCTGACTAGGCTCTCATTATAAAATAATGTCACATCTTGACGTAAAGCGAAAGTTTGATCTGTTTGTTGCTCCAACTTTTGCGAAGAATATTAATAAAACGAAATGAAAAATTTACAAGCTGCAGAAAGGATCGAGAGCGAGAGAAGAGGAAGCATAATGATACGTTCTCGCATTGGTGAGGTTCGACGAATAGGAAGAGAAGAGAGATGAATTGAGTGAAAGAAAGGAAGAGAACTGAGATTTCTCTCATGATCCAATCACCTCTCTCTCTCTCTCTCTCTCTCTCTCTCTCTCTCTCTCAGTCCACTGCCACATTCTGCCATGACAGTATATACTGAATCATGGATGAGTCCTCAGTGCAGAAAACTTCCAGACAAAATTAGATTATTCCAGTACCTCTTTCATTCCCGCCAGCCGGATTAGAAAGGTCGTCCTCTCCGCCTCTTGTGTCACACCCCCTCCCCCCAAAAAAGAATAAGTAAATAAATAAAAAAATGATTTACACACTTACCTCTTGACAGTGGAACAAATATTCCTTAGTCATTTCTTCGGGGCGTTTCTTCATGTAGACATATATATTATACAGTATATAATTATATATATATATATATATATATATATATATATATATATATATATATATATATATATATATATATTGTATATTTTTATTTGTTTGTTTGTACTCTTACCTTATTGATAGCTCATGCCACAGTAAAAGGCATACTTGTTCTCTGTTATCTCATTGTAATGAGGGCTGCTATTGTTCTAGTAAATCTGAAATGTCTACAATTTGGGAAATATGACGATGGCGGTTCGTTGCAATTTTAATTTATTTTTTTTCGTTAAAACTGGAAATCTCAATGAATTACCTTGTCTTTGAAAAGTCAGTTAAATTTTTTTTTTTTGTTTAGATAACTGCCAAGATTGTTGTAAGGTGGCTTGTACTATGTTTTCAATAAAGGATTTATGAATTAAAGATTTGCGTGTTTTTAAATAGGGACCTTATTAATATGCATGTAAGGTACAATCTCAGGAAAGGAATGTAGTAGTATTGTATTTTGAGCTGTCTTCCGGCCTATAGGATTTCGCTTATTGTTTGTCCGGCGGTAGGCTGTCGGGGGAGAAAACCTGCGTAAACAGGATGTCTTTTCAAGGTTAATTGATATCGATTGTAAAGGTGAATTTCTTCTTTTGCTTGGTCATTGTTCTGCTTGTTAGTCATGTCTTTTTGCTTGGGAGAGGATTCAGATTTCGTGCATCCCACTTTTAGTTGTACTCTCAATTGCATGTCCCCTTTTTTTTTTATATATATATATAGAGGTAACTGTTCAAAGGACTGGTTGAATGAGTGGATGTTTTACATAGGTAAAATCTAAGATCACTGATTTGCTTGTATTTCACTATTGGGGATACTTGTATCTTACAGCAGGGTTATTGGATCATTTGACTTATCTTGTCGAAGCAGGATCCCAGAACAATGAATTCACACGTATCTTGATATGGGAGCATAGGAGGCCTGTAACAACCAAGGCTGCCATATTGGAATTCGATAGTTAAGGACATGGGACTGACCCGGGCCATGTGTGCCCACGGCTTTACCGCTAAGGATAAACCAAATAGAAAGTACAAATGCGACCTTGACTTCCAGAAAACTTGGGACAGCTGTTTCCTGATTGGAGGCCGGTAAGGTACTCCGTAATTATTCGACGTGAGAGTGGGGCGTTGGGCTGGCGGGGGCGGCGTTTGAGGTTAGAAGAGAGGCCTATAGGCATAATCTACTATATACATGTTTCAGGGGGTCGTTTGGGTGGGGGTGGAGGCCTTTGGGGCGGGGGTGGGGCGGCATATATGTCGGCCTGCAGGTATTTGGGCGTTGGAGCAGTGGCTTTATGGAAAGTATTTCCCTGATAGTCGTGTTTTTTCCTGTCATTGTAAAAATCATTTTTGCTTACATCATTGGTAGCTTTTGTAATAGTGTCATATTTATCTTAATATTCCGTGCGCAGTCGGGGCAAGTTCATTAAAATTGATTTTTATTTTATTTGTTTATTTATTTTTGCTACTATTACAGACGGATCAGTTAAAAAAAAAAATGTTCTGAAAACGTTGCTGATCTTACGAGAGAGAAATTTGAGTATGATCCTGCTTCTGCCGGTACCACTTCTGCCATCCAAATATTCCCACACCCGAAAATCCTCAGTTTTAAGATTCGTAAACAGGATAAGTTTTAAGAATATAAGACACGCGTATCACTCCCATTTTATTCACTAATTCCTAACCATTTGAAACCTGTCGTAATTCTATTATCTAATCTCCCCTGATGGATTTTTCGCTACCCAATATATTTTCCTCATATAATGGATGGACGGAACGGACTCCTGTTTTGCATAAATCCCATGCGGCAGCCAATTTTGAAATGCTTTGTATTGTTGCTCCCAGGTAATACATATTCGAGATTTGGGAGGCTACAGAGCTATGTGCCTTTTTAAGCATAAAATGGAATTAACTCAGAAATCTGGCGAATGTAATTTTTGGCAATCATGGCTTCGCTCATGGCAGAAGTTCCTGGCTTCGGGATTGTTGTTAAAATGCGTTCCTTGGGCACGAATTTTGTGCACTCATATTTTTATCCTTTTCTTTTTTATTCCCTACTCTGGTTTTATATTTGTTTTTTTTTTTTTTTTTTTTTTTGTAATTTCGTTTTCGGAAACTAATGTTGCTGTGGAATTGTTTTAGGTCTTTGTGGTGAATGAGCCACGCTATTGTAATCGTATTTCTTGATGCTGTGTCATTTTCATGTGCACAGATATTGCATCCTGATTATCTCTTTTGGTAATATATTTTATTTTGTGCATTCCACCGTAGTTCTTTTGCCATGTAATTGTGATGAACTTTAGATTATACTGTTAGGAGACGTTGAGTGCTATTTTGAATAGTTTCAATGATTAATTGTTTAATACATATATATATATATATATATATATATATATATATATATATATATATGTGTGTGTGTGTGTGTGTGTGTGTGTGTGTGTGTGTGTGTGTGTGTGTATGTATATATAAATAAAGATAAAATCCACGAAGGAAACGGAATCACTGGAGTGTGCTGAGGCCTTTCGACACTACGTCCTTTACTTTATGTGTGTGTGTATGTGTGTGTGTTTTGAAAGCACAAGAAGACCTTGATCATTTTAACGAGAGTCCTCGTTTGTTGTTTTGGTAGATGAATGAACATACTGAACAAACTGCTTACAACTATACTTAGGATTGCTTCATAATTTTTCTTTGTGGAGGGTAATTGTTTCAGTGATGCACTTCACTGGGTAAGACCCAGAAATCAGGCAGTGGGGTCGTTGCGTGTATTTTTGACCATTCTGCTCTCTATTTGGTGCATCAGAATTTCGGGCAAATGTCGCAGCTTGCCAGAGAGAGAGAGAGAGAGAGAGAGAGAGAGAGAGAGAGAGAGAGAGAGCAAGGAATGGCGAATGCTTTTCACCAATCCTTTAGGCTCCTGATGCCAAAGTCACTTGCCCCTTTTGTGGCTTGCGCTATAAACGGCCAGGTACGAAAGTAAGCAAAGGATCAGTGTCTACTACTAAAAATTCCTGCATTCGATGCCGGGCTTAGAACGTTTTCTGAGCGTTCTTTGTAAGTGTGGCGTTTTATTCATGAAACTATCTCTGTACACATTTATTTGTAATGTGTCTGATGTGAAAAATCCTTCTCCCAGCTAAGTTAAAATGTTATGAAACCTAATGAGCGGTCGCATTTATCCAATTCAAGATGAGCGCTGCATGTTTTAATGGACTCAGTGATTTGGCAATATCCCTGTATTTCATACATCCATCCATCCTGTGCAAGATAACTCTCTCTCTCTCTCTCTCTCTCTCTCTCTCTCTCTCTCTCTCTCTCTCTCTCTCTCTCTCTCTCTCTCTCTCATATATATATACATGCATATATATAAATTATATACATACATATATATATATATATACATATATATATATATATATATATATATATATATATATATATATATAGATTAACTTTATTAAACAATTTTTCTGTGCATTAATACAATTACTAACAGCTGTATTTATATCCACTCCCCCACACAGATGTAAATACAGCTGGACCACGTGTCCGGTCATTCTAAGGATACTTGACAATGAGGACTGTTAGTCCTGGAAAGCTTGTAACTGCTTTTGAAAAAGTATCTCCGCTAGATACCATCCAGTTTCAATGAGGTCCTGTTAGTAAATATATATATATATATATATATATATATATATATATATATATATATATATATATATATATATATATATATATATAATGTGTGTGTGTGTGTGTGTGTGTGTGTGTGTATTGGTGTTAGACATTGTACAATCCTAAGCATTGTGAAAAACGAAAGGAAACTCGACAATTTGTCAATTAACACTTTGAGATCGACACGAGCGACATCCAAGACGTAATTTGCAAGAGAAAGCAAGAGTTTGGCAACGACCCGATTCCTCTCATTTTGGTTGTCCGATGTTAATGCCGTCCTTAATCTCCACACACGACTTCCTTTTTCGACCTCAGGACTATCGCTGTTATCGCAGATCGCGGTTTACATAAATTTCCGCCGCGCGGCCGTCGGCATGAGCGCTCACGCCCATATAAGAGAGAAGGATAAGGGAAGTGGATGCTGAAGTAGTATCCTTATGCTTAGGCTAACCCAAAGGGCGTTGTAGAAGTTGCATGATTTTATTCAAAGGTGCTTAATTTTTGAAGCCACAGAACGCACCTGAAATTTAAAAAAAAAAATGTACATGTTCATGTTCTGTATATGTGCACGAAGAACAAGCACGCGCGCTCACACAAGCGCTTGCGTTCAAGCACTCCCAAGCAAGGGATTTTAAGCCCCGTGATGTTGGCTTTCTTATATCTTCATTATCCAAAGCGCTTAGCGTCTTAAGAAGCTTAGCACGAAAAAAGAATATGTATAAAAAGGAAAGGTGTTGGGGAAAATGTGAATACAATTTTTGTACGTTTATGTTCACGGCCGTCGGGATATTTGTTTTTCTTTTGACGGTACTCCTTCAACAATATTATTTTTAATCTTGTGAAAATATTCCCGTCAAGTTGTTCTTCCTTTCTTCCCCCCACCCACCCACCCACCCACCCCTCTCCTACTCTTCCCTCCCCCTTGGGGTATGTGTGGAAGGATTGGGGGAATTTAGCCATAAATTCACACCAAATCATTTTAGTTTGTTTAACGTCAATTGCAGCGCAAGAGAAAAATTAGGGTTCCTGTCAGTACTGAAGTATAATTTTCTCTCTCTCTCTCTCTCTCTCTCTCTCTCTCTCTCTCTCTCTCTCTCTCTCTCTCTCTCTCTCTCTTTCGTAGGGAATGAGATATCTGCGAAATTAGCATGAGAATTTCCTGCGATTGTTTAAGTACTTTTGTTCTATTTACAAATTAGTTTAGGATATTTAATTAGATGATCTTGTATTTTCTTTGGTTTTCATGTTCGTGTTGCTTCGAGTTCAGGCTTTATAATTCATGATGTGTTCATTACCAGAACGTATTAAGTACTGTATATGGGCGTTTTGTTTATGATTTGAAATATCTATAACTATTTATATATGCATATGTATTAATTATAAACGTTTAATTATGTATATATATATATATATATATATATATATATATATATATATATATATATATATATATATATATATATATATACTGATGATTAATTGTAAAGTAATCCCAACTGAGCATTTATTTTTTTCGTGTGTCCCACCTTTACTGCTCAGCATCTCATATATGAATTTTATATTTATTTTACTTATTATCTTTGTGCAAAGTTATCCGCGGAGCATGAAATTACTAAGGGGGCTTTCGTGTGGCGTTAAGAAAACAAACAATCTTTGTTCCTAGTAAATTCGCTGGCGATTAGTGAGCACTTGAACATTAAGGGTTTGAGTGGGGTTAACAAAAGTAAAAGGAATGTTTGTTTCTCCTTGCTCTGCGAGCCCATGTGTTGACCACCTTTCTCGTGCTTTCTTCTTTCTTTCTTTGGCCCTCCATTCCTTCCTCCTCCTCCTCCTCCTCCTCCTCCTCCTCTTCTTCCTCCTCCTCCTCCTCTTCTTCCTCCTCCTCCTCCTCTTCTTCTTTCTCCTCCTCCTCCTCCTCCTCCTCTTTTTTCAGATGGGTAGTAGCGAGAGAGAAAAAGAGAAGGAAAGAGAGAGAGAGAGAGCAAGCGATAGTGTATGTGAGTGAAGGAACACGTGGTTGAAGGCGGCATTGTAGAGATTTTCATAGGCTCCTAAAGTCACAGTTGTGGCCTTCGAGCCTGTCTGCTTCTAATCTCCACAAACGGTTTTGATTTAGTTTATTCAGCCAACATACCACACGGGATGTCGATGCATTAGTTCCTCTAATCTGGGCCGTTGTTGCTGCTTTCGGCGATAGCCAAGAAGACACAACGATTGCTTTGAGATTTTCGACTCCTGAAGATGGGGGCCCGGGATGGATTGACTACTTCGTTGGGGGGAGGATGGGGTGAGGGGTAGGGGTTGTTTCTTGATGTTTGATGGCAAGGACCAGAGAGACCTGATAGGAAGGGAAATGAGTTGGCCGAGGGGAAGGGGGAGGAGGTTGGGGGGCGATGTTTAAGCTGATGTTGGAGAGGTTCTTAGCTAAGGACTAGTGGGGCTGTGTTGAAAAATGCCAGGTGCTCCTTCGGTTTAAGAGCATTCTTGTGCGGTTACTGTCATTAACAGACACCAACACTCGTTTTAGCTGCGATCAATGGAGGTGCGAGCAATCGCTGCACTAAATATAGTTAATGACGCTTCGACTTCTGAAGTCGATGAGATCACGCTTTCACAATGTTTCTTCGTAAGGAAGAAAAGATTGTGTTCGATCGCAGTCGATTGCTGGTGTCACTCTTCTCTTTCATATTTATATATACTCGAAATATTAAAGCCAGCCGACAGTTGGATGATTGCAAATTCAGTAAACTTGCTGTACTGGAGGGACGTTTGTTCTCATTTTAATTGTTTTTTAGATATACTTAAATTGTTAAAGCGTAAAACTAGGGTCATGCAGATCTAATGGCTCTGGTAGTGAAGATACATACGGTGCTATTATCGGGGAATATTTTTAGCTGTTTTATTCAGCATCGCGGAATGAGACCACCCAAAGAAGACATTGCTCAGAGTACCCGTATTTTGAAAGCCAGCTAGAAGTAGGAGATTGCACATGTCTTCACTAACAAACGGGAAGAGACACATCAAGACAAAAAAAAAAAAAACGTAAAGGAGGAACCTCACTGTATTACAATAAAAGAAGCACGAAAGAATTTGATTATAAATTGTAAAGCAAGAATATCTTAGGAAGGGAAAAATTCATTTGTTTAAGACAGCAGAAGACTGATAAATGAAAGCGCGAAATAGAATTTTTTTTTTTTTCAGAAAAGTAATCATCATGGCTTCAACTTAGTATGGAAGGGACTGAGGTTATTATACATGAGAAAATGAAGACGAAAGGCAAAATAGTTCAGAGCAAAAACACCTTGGTTTTGACCCTACAGGCAACCCTTCCCCTGCCTTCTCCACCCCCTCCCTCCCCCCAAGAAAAAAAATCAGCACATGGAGTAAAAAAATCGCAACGACTAGAAAATGTAACATTCTTGAGGGAACTAGTGAATATTATCAATTTTTCCCATATTTATCTTTTAAAAAAATTCTGTGGAAACCCTTTTATCTTTAAAAAAAATTGTGTGGAAACCCTTTTATCTTTAAAAAAATTCTGTGGAAACCCTTTTGTCTGTAAAAAAAAATATTATGTGGAAACCTTAATATCTTTAAAAAAAACTCTGTGGAAACCCTTTTATCTTTAAAAAGAATTCTGTGGAAACCTTTTTATCTTTATAAAGAATTCTGTGGAGACCCTTTTATCTTTAAAAAGAATTCTGTGGAAACCCTTTTATCTTTAAAAAATTCTGTGGAACCCTTTTATCTTTAATAAACATTCTGTGGAAACTATTTTATCTTTAAAAAAAATTTTTTTTGGAAACCCTTTTATCTTTTAAAAAAAATCTGTGGAAACCTTTTACCTTTAAAAAAAATTGTGTAGAAACCCTTTTATCTTTAAAAAAAAATTCTGTGGAAACCCGTTTATCTTTAAAAAAATTTTTGGAAACCCTTTCATCTTTAAAAAAATTCTGTGGAAACCCTTTTATCTTTAAAAAAAATTCTGTAGAAACCCTTTTATCTTTAAAAAAAATTCTGTGGAAACCCTTTTGTCTTTATATTTATTCTGTGGAACCCCTTTTGTCTTTATATTTATTCTATGGAAACCCTATTGAAGGAATGTGGTGAACCTTAAGTTATTGTTTACATTAGAGTTTATTTAAATAAATAACAGGAGAATGGCTATTAGTAACTAGTCGTTTCGAGCAAATGTGCTTCGTTTCTAATCCATCCTCATCTTGAAGCGGTGGCGAAAGAGATTTCGTTTGTGTATGTGTTGGTGTGCGTGAGTGCGTTTGTGTGTGCGTGCATGCGCGTGTTTGTGCGGTGGCATCGTGTGCATCCTGCATCTTCCATTAATCATTTCGATGATCATTAAATTGGGTGACTCCAAAGACGTTCTCTGTTAAGGTCGAGATTGGAATAATGGGTGTTGCAGCCTCTTAGACTCGCGTGACGCACTGTTGCCCTTGATTATAAGTTAATTATTTGATTATAACTTAATTATGTAAGGCAATTGGTAGCCGGGGACAGTTGATGCCAACACCCTCACGCTTGTAATTATGCTTCGCTGGGTATATGCCTACATTCTTTTGAGATTGGTTAGGCTCATTTATTTTAGTAGGTGTATTCACTTGCCCCTTTTCCACTGAGTTTTGTGCTCTAACATTAGGTTTAACCTATATCATTATCGTTGGTTAATACTTGATATTTATCTCTAGAAAGAACTAGCTGAAAACAGACGTATTGAAAACAATAGTCTTTTTGCTGTATTTCAAGAAATGTCAGAATCACTGACTTCCTTTCCAGGTATTTGAAAGTTCCTGCTGTGTCCACAGTGACAGTTCAGCAAACGTAAGACGAAATGCCAAGGAGATAAAAAATTAGAAAAGTCAATTCACATCCATAATTTGTAGATCGGTGCCATGTCCGATGACTGCGATCACTTGGTAGCAAAAGCACGTCTTCGGTATATATATTTTTCACCTGTCTCCAGGTGGATAATTGCACCGCCAGAAGAATTAGAAAATCACTCAATCAACTTGTATTCTCCATTGACTCACTGGACTCATGGTTTATAAGAAGCTGTTAACTGAGTCAGTGGAACCCGTTAGAACGGCGTAAACATTTCAGCTGGTAATGTAATACTTGGAAAGGTTACCTAAAATATGTCACGCGGGTGGCAGGAAATCACTGGCTGAAATATACCCATGAGTTGACGAACTCCAATACATGACCCAGTTTTGGGAACATTCGTATGTCGTAATTACCCCGAAAGTTCTATAATTTTGCACATTATTCTTCTCCTTCACCTGTATTGGAAACAGACCCCCTGTACCTGCCTATTTACTCCCCCTCCCTCCTCTCCTGTGTCCCCCTCCCCCTACCCAAGTCGCAGCTGAGACGGCCAACTTTGTTGATTAAATATTTGAGAGATTAGCAGTGGAAGGCGGGATGAGTCAGCGACTAGTTGCGATGGGGGTCTTGTTTAACATGTCGAAAATACATTAGTGGAATCCTTAGCTCTTTATTCCTTTCCTCCTTCGCCGCCATTTCCCTACCTCCTCCCTCCTCCTTCCCCTTCTCCCCCATCTCCCACCACCCCCCTCCTAATTTACCTACTTTCATTCCTTAACGCCCATCTTTCATGTCGTCTCTCTCTTTCTCTTTCTCTCTCTCGATCTCCCTCTCTCACTCTCTCTCCCCTACCTATCTCCCCTTTTCCCTCCATAACAGTCTTTAAGGCAAATTAAGGTCAGTATTTACCCAACACACCTTTTCCTTTTTCCCTTGCATTCTTTTCATTTTATGTTACCTTCCCCTCTCCTTCTATACCCCAACAGTTTTCGTTATTTCAGAAAAGCGAGAAAAGTTTTCAAAACTTCTTTCTCAACCATAAGTGAAATTCTGTTGCCATTCGATGAAATATTACCCCTCACAGGTTCTCTTGAGCTAAAATAGAGTTAATGTCACGGCAGAAAAAATATAAAAAGCAGATGTCCGCCGTTAAAATGTTTGGATTATTTATTTTAGGGCGCCGTGTTATGTTGACTATGGAACGCGTTTGTAACGTCGCCGATTTTTTTAATTTTATTTCTTTTGAAAAGCCTCTGTCGATATATATATATATGTAAGTTTGTTGGCTTCGACGTTTTCGCTCCTCCCCCTGTCAAGTGGTACAATTTAATTTGGCTTTATTAGAACATTGTTGGTGAGCCGGCTTGACTTCTCTCTTTTTCAGTATTCATTGTAGCCAGTAAGTCATGTCCTTTTTTTTTTTTTTATCTTTTTTTTCTTTTCATTTCATCGAAATTTTTCTTGTTCTCTGATATGTTAAAGTTTCGTTTTATTTTATATGGAACTATTTTGCCTGACTTTCCTTAAATCTCATTTGTATTCGCATTTTTTTTTTTTTTTTTTTTTGGTCCCATACAATATCGAGATAGATCGAGGCAAAAAGGTAGAGAAAGCAAGAGAGATATGCCTTGCTTGCTTTGCATGCCTGCTGCATACGTTGGCTTTCTCTCAAGTTGAAATATGGAATAGGGTTTTTGCCCTTTTTAAAACAAAAAATGGGAGAGAATCGAACGGTTAGATTTGTTACTGGAAACGAGGGCAGCAGGAGGGAAGTGATCAACTTTACCCTTAAATTGTTGGCCCATCACTATGCCTCCTCCTCTTCTTCTTCTGCTCCTCCTCCTCCTCCTCCTCCTCCTCCTCCTCCTCCTCCTCCTCCTCCTCCTCCTCCTCCTCCTCCTCCTCTCCCCTCACTGGAATGCCCCTCGCTCGTCCCCTCCCCTTCCCTTTTCCTCCCTTCCTCCACCCAACAACATTCATCTGAGGGGATTCGCATTCTATTTTTCTTTTCCATTTTATATAGAGGCAATGCTCGGGGATTCTCTTCTGGACATCCTACCCTCCGGCTTCCTTTGCGCATGGGCTCTCTCTCTCTCTCTCTCTCTCTCTCTCTCTCTCTCTCTCTCTCTCTCTCTGCCCCTGAAGCTTTTGCTTATTCACGCCTTCAGGCTTTCCTCTCAACTTTTGAGCGAGGAGAAAATAGCAAAGCGAGGTATTACTGACATTCGAGGGACTTCGGAGCTTCGAAGAAAAATTATGCGTAAATAGAACTTCGGGTGATTTGCTGTGATTCCTGAAGGATGCTACGCAATGTACAGGAACCTTTGACCTGGATTCCTTGTAGCCCTTTCAAGTAGGTAGAGTACTCGCTTTAAGTAGAGGCTCATCCAGCTTGTAAGTGGATTTATTTGTGTTATGCAGTTGTAAACGAATAAGGCATTTGGCCGGCATTTGGGAATTTTATTAACATTAAATTCCTGTTGTTTTTAACGGAAAGATCCTTTGGTCTGAGTAAGACCGTTACAGGCGAATAGAATTCTCCTTACATAGACTGATATGTTCGTTGAGACTTTATTAAGGTTACAAGATATCCATTCGTTTGTTTCTTTACATAATTGTTTACTTTTTGCTCTAGTAAAACGATGCCGGCTAAGTAAACTGAATTCTCCTTGGTTTCACTGCGCCTCTCTCTCTCTCTCTCTCTCTCTCTCTCTCTCTCTCTCTCTCTCTCTCTCTCTCTCCGGTTCCTTTCAACTTTGGTTCTGTTTGTCAGCCGCGTCTTAGTGACGTCACCACTTCTATCATCTACCTTCCTTTAACTGAGGCTTTTCAAGAGTGGGTGCTAATTCACTTAGGAAACTTCTCTCGGTGATTTCTCTAGATTTATATCAATATTGAATACCAGTTTTGTGTGTGTGTGTGTTTGTATTTGTGTGTGTTTATGTGTCTGTGTGTTTCTGCAACGTGCAGGAGACCTTCAATGTACGTATTTGTTTCTTGCCGCTGATGAACTATGAAGTACGTGAAAGTGTGTGTGTGTATGGTAAAGAGGGTACAGAGAATGAAAGGAAAAAATCCTCGTAATGTTTACTCAAAACAGCTGTTCTTATGTTTGCAGAAGTGATTAGAAGATAATAATGTTAGGTATTCTTTTATTATGAGCAGCTGTGCAACATCTGTGCAATATTTTCGTTGAAGGGGAAGTTTTGATTTTTTTTACTCTCTCTCTCTCTCTCTCTCTCTCTCTCTCTCTCTCTCTCTCTCTCTCTCTCTCTCTCTCTCTCTCTCTTTATATTCTTTTTCATTACAGTTAGTGACCAGGACAGCGCCGAGTTCAGCTCCCCATTCGTGAAATCCTAGACGAGCCGCGGCCCCAAACAATGGCCTCCCAATATTCGATAAATTCACACACATCAACTAATTGCAGAATAAACAAAGCTTCGAAGTGTGAACTTGCCACGTCGGACGCGATATTTCTCGCCGTTTCGCTTTCCTCGATGTGAATTTCGGACAGAAGGACCCAGTCGGAATCCCTCCTTCTTTCAGGTTGCCTACAAGAGCAGAGAGACAGAGAGACAGAGAGACCCCTGGTGGTGGTGGTGGGGGTGGGGTGAGGGCTCCCCTTGGGTTTTAAGACTTGGCGGTGCGTGTGTCTGTCTGTCATTCCAACGGGTGATGAAATTGAAATATATACAGGCCAGCGGGTGCGGAATAGACTTTGTCATAATAATGAAAAAAAAGTCAGCCAAGTTGAAAAGCCTGAACGAAAAACCTGGCACCAGGAATGATGGGCCCCCTCCCTAAAATAACATCCGCCCACCACTTGGCGTACAGATTAAATTTAAAACGCAACCATCTTTGTTTACCTTAGGCTTGGCGGAACTGCGATAAAATGGTCTCTATTTTCCCATTGAAATAACCTAACCCAGACCCCCCTCCTCCTCTTCCCTCCTTTCCTCATTCCCCACTCCCCATCTGTCCATCCCCTTCCCAATTCCCCCATTTTCCCCTATATGATTCTGTCCTCCTCCTCTCCCCCAATCGACGTCTCCTGCCACAAAAATTGATGGAATTGATAAATTGTAAGGGGTGAAGGGCTTGGAAAGTGGATGCCTTTCTGTAGAACCCTCCTGTGTATGTACGTCCCAGTAGGTACGTCTCTGCCTGTCTCCATGTATATGTATATGTCTACTGTATGCATGGACGGGGCACGGACACATGAGACGAGCGACGATACACAACGGAGCAAGACGGCATATGTTAAGAACCTTTTTCTGTTCTGCTTCTTCTTTATATTGTTTTAAGCGCACACTTAAGATGAACGGTCATTTCGAATTTCTGCCAAGCTGGAAGGAGAGTCTTCAGAAATTTGATTGTTCGACTTGGACATCTGAATTAAATTTATTAGTTCTAATAAGTGTTGTGTTTCCAAACTACTTTTCAGCAATAGTAGATCATAACTCAGAGGACAGATAACTCAGAAAACACTTTATAAATGTTAAGGAAAAAGATATTCATTTTTCATTTGCTTTTAACACTGTTTACTTCGAGTGCATAAGAGGCTCTCTCTCTCTCTCTCTCTCTCTCTCTCTCTCTCTCTCTCTCTCTCTCTCTCTCTCTCTTAGAAGTTATAAGCTATCGGTGTTAAGTGACGTAACAGAGACAGTAACTGTATACTCTCTCTCTCTCTGTCTCTGTCTCTCTCCCTCTTTCTCTCTCTCTCTCTCTGTCCGTCCTTCTTCCCCCTCCCCTCCCCTCCTCTTGACACCACCCCCTCCTCCCCTTCCCTCATCCTCCACTTCGCGTCAACTGTTAAAAAGGCCGGAATGTGGTATTTCCTAAAGCTTCAATTGGATGATTTTATTAATTTATAATGTGGCGGATGAAATATGTATCGTGTGGATTCATTATTCATGGTCAATTCCAACATTAAAAAAATATTGTGAATGTTATACGAGGATAAATATTTTAAACGGTGTTGACAAGA
>NC_089759.1:14516656-14526656 GCF_040412425.1 Macrobrachium rosenbergii
TCTCTCTCTCTCTCTCTCTCTCTCTCTCTCTCTCTCTCTCTCTCTCTCTCTCTCTCTCTCACAAACTGAAGGGCCTGTATTCGATTCTCGGACCGGACAAATCAGGACGGCGCGCGCGTTCTTTTGATATTCGGTATGCCTCTGTTAGCCTGAGCAGTGAATTATATACTTGTGCGTTAGTTAACTGTTGTTGGGTGCAGCTAGATTGTGGAGAGATAAAGAGAGAGAAAAACCTCTTAGACGTAAGTGGTATCTAGGTAGTCAAAATATATGCATTAAAACGTGAGGTCCTCCGTGAAGTAATCCCCCTCCCCACTCATTATGGTGAAATCATTCATAAGATATCCTCTATCTCATTTTCATAGTATCTTTGTTGCATTTCGATTTAATACGACTCTGGACGCATTTGTGTACCAAAGCCCTATGACTTTGGGAAGGTGAATAAAACTTGTGGATATGAAACTTAAAAAAAAATTATATATATATATATATATATATATATATATATATTATATATATATATATATATATATATATATATATATATATACAGTATATATATGCATACCATCTGAGAAAGCAAGCAAGAATCCTATCGAGATAACTAAGGGGCAGCAACATCTTGAAGATGAAACAGCCCGTAGTACTTCCCTTATCATTAGATGCATCTGCATCTTAGAATCCCCCTTTCCCCTTCTCCCTTCCCCTTCCCCTTCCCCATCTCCATCATCTTGATAGTGGAGGTAGAGGAGAAGCAGGAGTAGCTGGAACATCATCATCAGGATGAACACACACACACTCACACACACACACACTCACACGAACGAACACGCACACGAACACGCACTTCATCCACTACTCAGCCAGAACTGGACGGCCGCATCCGGCCCTTCGAAACCGACTACGGAGATCCCCATTGCCATTCTCAAAGGCTCTAAATTCAATTACCAGTCGTGTTCGTTTTAGAGGCGACTCGCTAATTCGATCTCGTGGTCAGCTTGGGACGCAGAACAGCAGCGCTGGGGGGGTGGTTGATGTGGGTAGTGGTGGTGGTGGTGGTGGTGATGGTGGTTGGCCGGTTTTGTTGGTTGAGTGGGTGGGTGGTTGCTTGGTCGGTCGGTCGAATTGGACATTTTGGTGGTGGTCCTATGGCATCGGGTTTAAGAAGGATCTGGTACGTGGCTTGGATCCGCTGTTTTCTGTAATTGATAATAATAATGATGTTGGTAATGATCCTGAGATCATTTTGGTAATGATAACTGGAAAGGCATTTCTGAGGTGCATTATGGTTGTGCTGTTTTGAGTAATGCCAGTGATGATAATAACGATGATGACTTAACAAAAATCAGTTAGTTGTAACAATAATGATTATGATAAAAATAAGATCGAAGTCTGAGTTCATTGTAATAATAATAATAATAATAATCCAAATCTGAGTCTGTAGTTAACTAGATTGGCAAGTAAGGCATTTATCTTCGTGCTCTCTGTAAATAATCATGGTAACAATCAAATGAAAATCTGAGGCCCTTTTTAACTAAGATTCCCACGAAAGCTCTCTCTCTCTCTCTCTCTCTCTCTCTCTCTCTCTCTCTCTCTCTCTCTCTCTCTCTCTGTGCTGGTTGAGCAGTCATACGAGGACGAAGGTAGTTTAAATAGAAACCGCCCGATCGATAATGTCGACAATTACGAGGACAGAGACAAGAATCAAGAGTTACCTACCTACCTTGCTCGACTACGTGTCGATGCTTCCAGGGAAACAACCCCACACCCACACAAACCCCTTCCCCCTTCTTCCCCCCAACCCACCCTCCCCGGTATTTTCAGTGGACCGTAGTCCATAGAAAGGGTAATCGAAGGTATTTTATTTCTTAGCGTGATGATTCGAACTACTCGAATGAGATCAACTTGGGAGGAGAGAGGTGATAGACGGAGCCTCCTGGTGGTGGCTGTGAGCATCGTTGTTTTATTGGCTTTACATTTTATGCAAATTGTAGTTTACACAAGATAAGGGTTCTCCGGAGTGCTGTAAATTTCAGCGCTTATCAAGTACATGTTTATGGTCGTTTGTGTTGTATATCTAAGCGGAATTTTTGTTGAGGTATGAAAATTTACCTGGAGTTGCAATAAATTGTACGTGCGGAGTGCAATGTGCGCTCTGAAGGGTTGCCATTAGGGCATTTCTCTATCGATTATTATTTTACTTTGTTTGACCTTGGGGCACTTTTCGTGTTGATGTATTTTATATTTTGTTTCACATCGGAGTATTTTGGTACTGGTATATTTCTTATTTTAGATTGAATGGAATATTTTGGTGTTGGCGTTTTTTACAGTATATATATTCATGGAAGCACTTGGTACTGGTTTATACTTTTTAATTATTACATAAGAGTATATTGTCATTAATATGTTTTGTATCTTTACTGACACTGGGAAATATTGGTGCGACTTATTTTGGTCCATAATTTGATCGTTAAGGAACTGTAGACGTTTAACGCTACATTGTATAGGAGAAAGGAAAAATTATGAAAGCCATGGGGGATGTGATACCTTTAGTTATCCTGCTACAAATTAGACGCATCGACATTTATCTCTAAAACAAAAACCTCTCGTGTAATTTAACCGTCCAGAGACATTATTGAACTTCGCATCATGATAAGGTGATTAGATTAGTTTTTAATTATTGGACGCGTTCGGGTGCCAAGATAATAATATTAGTAGGTCGTACATCTCAGTGATTCATTGTCTAAGTTACTAAAACAAAACAAAACAAAAAATGTTCCATAGTGTTTAAATTCCTTGTGGATGTCACGACTTCGCATCCAGCACGGCCAATTATTTTTCGGCCCGCGGAAAATTTTTTTCCGTATCTCCCAAATCGAATTTTGGTTTTGTATCTTCGTGTATGGGAGTTGTGCTGTTGCTGTTAGCTTTCTTTTTCCCCCCAGGCTCTGTTATTCGGTTTTAAGTCAGGCAGGCAGGCAGTTCATCCACTCAAAAGCACTTTTTCCCTTGATTTTTGTAAGGCGTCATTAGTGTAGTGCTCTCTTTGTTAACCTTCTTTTAAGCGTTTTGGTAACAGTACCTCATCTTATTCTCTCTCACGCATAGTATAGAAGCATAGAGTTCTGTGAGCGTCTCTCTCTCTCTCTCTCTCTCTCTCTCTCTCTCTCTCTCTCTCTCTCTCTCTCTCTCTCTGAGGCTCCATCCTCCCAGTTATTAGAGGGGATTCATAGTTCCTTTTGTTAAACCTGTGCAACTCCTAACAGGCTCAAACACAGGCCGCGTCGACAATAAATTACAAATATAATTCAATCACGAAGAGCGGTAATCACGTTTGGCACAGCGAATCGCCAATAACTGAACTGGCGGACTAGCAAGTCCGCCCTCCGTCTCAGTCGCCCGAGGGGAAAGGGGGAGGAGGAGGAGGGATAGATTATAGGCATTCACAGCCTCCCTCTCCGTTTTCAAGGGGGTGGGGGGAGGGGGCAAGGGAGAGCGAGATGATAGGGATTCGTGTTGTCCCAGAATCTAGATGCTGTCTGCAAGGTTGTCCAGTGGCCCTTGTTTTATAATCTGGTGCATTTTAGGTCTTGGTAAATTCTTCTCCCTTGTTTCTGCGGTAGTGGGTCGTTTGGTCTTTTGTGACTTTTTTTTTTTATTTTTGTCTCGGCTTTCCCGGTTCCTGTTTTCTTCCAGGCATTCTTAAAGTTTCCCCTCAAGTCCCTGCGATGTATTTCTATACCTGAAATGTATTGCAATGCCTGCGGTGCATTTTGGTTATTGTAATGTATTTTGATACCTGCAGTGGAGTTCAGTCTGTAATGCATTTTGATTTGCAGTGCATTTCGGTCTGTAATGTATTTTGATCTGCTGTGCATTTCGGTCTGTAATGCATTTTGATCTGCAGTGCATCTTGGTCTGTAATGTATTTTGATCTGCAGTGCATTTCGGTCTGTAATGTATTTTGATCTGCAGTGCATTTCGGTCTGTAATGCATTTTGATCTGCAGTGCATTTCGGTCTGTAATGCATTTTGATCTGCAGTGCATTTCGGTCTGTAATTTACATCTATACCTGCTAGATTTTTGGTCTGCAGTGTGTTTCGTTACCTGCAATGCATTTCGGTAACTGCAGTGTATTTCAATACCTGCAGTGCATTTCGGTAACTGCAGTGTACTCCAATACCTATGATGCATTTCAAAACCTGTAATTTATTTCAGCACCTGCAAGTATTTCGGCACTTGGGATTTTATCTGAATCAGTCGGTGGCTTCCTGCAGTCGCATAAATAATGTATATTGAAGCCTCATCTCTGAATATGACCCTAGTCTGAGACCAGTTGTGACTCCTGCGTGGTGAAAACATTAAGAGAAACTTCCATAATTGCTTGTTTGAAGATTTCACGAAAGATTGCGATATCTGTGTGTGTAGGTTAGAATTGCTCATGGTAATTTTATCATTTCCCCAGGACCCATGAATTAAAGGTGACAGGTATTTTTTTCACAGTGCAAATATGTATTAGACTGTCAGCCTACTATATTTTTTAATTTGAAGAAAACAAGCAAAATGAAAAAGAAAGAAGAGCAGTAGACTTTTTTGCGACGAAGTAAAGAAAAGTTGCAGAAAATCTGGAAACGCAGAAGTGGGAATAGAGTTCCAAACCTTGACAGACAAGTGAAAGATACATTCGTTGAGCCGTGCAACCTGGGAGAGTATTACCGATTCCCACAGAGAATTAAATAAGGAAATCTTGAGAACCAAACAGAACGAACGAGATGCGCCGTCTTCGCTTCCCAACAGGGAGAGAAGAAAGAAACAACGCGCATGCGCACTTCTGTAATTAACATCGCTCGTTAACATTCTGCACTCGCATTGCAATACTTTCATTAGCGTTGTGCGATGACCGGAGTATGATGTCAACGGTTCCTCGTTAATATAGCAAAAAAAAAAAAAAATTTTCATCCGATTGTGGAGAAATCTACGTATATAGAAAACTATTTTTCGGGTCGATCGTCCGTCCTTTCGAAATCTGTCGCCCCAGCAGCAATAATCAGACGCCGGAGAACGATAAAAGAAGCGCCAGAAATTGATAAAGAAGAGGAACGGAATACAGTGAATGAAGGTCGCTATAACGAAGCCAGCCGAGGATTGTTGTGAATTGTAGAACGGCTCAACTTTGAAGAATTAATTTGGGATTTTTGTGTGCTGCATAATTGCGAGTCGGCAGTGATTATGATGTAAGATTTTTAATATTGCTTCATATTAACTGCTATTTAATAAAATTTATTTCTGATTCCAGTTTCGCCCTCCCTCCCTCCTTCCATGCAGGGCCTCCCCCCTCCCCCCATCCCCGACGACGGCATAATTAGTTTCGAGTCGTAAAAATCCCATTCTGGCAGTTTTTCCGTCCGTATTTTGTAGTTGATAAGCTTTATGATTATTCAAAGTGCGAAAGTCTATGACAAATATTGGAAATTACTCGGTTAAATTCCTGGAAATTTGTAATTAGCGACTGTAAAAGACTCCTGACATCAGAAAAGCGAAATGCGGCGAATTGCGAGCGAGAGGAGGGCTCAGGCTCCTACTCCTGTGGCTCCGGCTCCAGCTCTGGCTCTCAGTCCCGGAGAAATAGAAAGAAAGAAAACAGAAAAAAGATAGACGGGTGTGGGGAGCGCCTTCCCCCTCCCCCCTCCCGCCCTTCTCCCCTTTTGCCAAAAAAAAAAAAATCTCTCACTTTAACATGTAACATAATTGATTCCTATCTAATGAGGCATAAAAGTTTTGGAGAGCTTGTTACAAGTAACTTTTAATTGCCCAGCGCACCATTTTGTATATCTGTAATTGCCACATTTGAGATTAAGCCCCTCCGACGGAATTGAAGAGCGAACTATGACCACCGATCCGACCGGCCTCAGCCGTTGGGATGTTCTCGATTTTATAGGTCGTGTTTTTTTTTCTCTCTCTCTCTCTCTCTCTCTCTCTTTCCTTCACCCTCCCCTCCTCCGACATTGGCGTGTGTTCTTCCCTTTTAAGTCATATCCTTAAGGTCACCCTTCAACCGCCATTTCCCCTCCCCCTTCGTCACCCCCCCACCTCCCCTTTTTCCAACCTTTACACACACTTCATTTTATCGCTTTGCAAGACGTAGGTCTTTTTTTTTTCAGCGGGTCTGGTTGGTTTTATGTTATTTGCATCTTTTCCGTTTTGTTTCCGTCAGTTTCTCTCTCTCTCTCTCTCTCTCTCTCTCTCTCTCTCTCTCTCTCTCTCTCGTAAACGCCTAAAGTGCTTGAAAATGTACTCATTTATATTTCCTCCTCCCGCCACTTCTTCCCTTCCCCCCTCCTCCTCCTCCTCCTCCTCCTCCTCCTCCTCCTAATTCCCTATCCGCCTCCCCCCTTTACCTTCTTCTTTTTCTTCTTCTTCTTCTTCTTCTTCTTCTTCTTCTTCTTCTTCTTCTTCTTCTTCTTCTCCTCTTTCTTTGAGCTACAGCGCCGACAGATTGAATAGCCATACCTATTGCCTTTATGACTTCATTATTTTGTTTTAGTGTTTTACTTGTCCCTCTGCTTCTTTTGTTTAATGTTTTTTTTTCTGGCGTTTGCGTTTGCGTGTGTGTGTGTGTGTGTCTGGTGTCTTTGGCTGATGTTTTCTCTTGTTTTAATTGTTTTCAATTGCTTCTTTTGTTTCGATTTGGAAATATCGCCTATGGCCGTCTCCCTACTATTTACAGTTCGCATTGTGAACTGGTTTCGAATACGTTTTTTTTTTTATTTGTAGTTTTTTTTTTTTTCATTGGAGGCGCTTTTATGCGAATGAATCAAAATAAAGACGAAAAATGTATTTGCATTTGAATTAGAAGAATGATCATGAAAATGTATCATAACTTTTGATTTATAGATCGCCTTCTCTATCTCTCCCTCATTTTTTCCCCCCTCACAAATATCCACCATATTCTTCATTTTATCTTGGATGTTTTTATTGCATATTTATCATTTTTCTATTATGGGGCTTATTAATGCACTTCGAGCAACCGACCTTCGTTCCTCCTTTAGTTTTATGGGAACGGGTTTTTTTTTATCTCTCTCTCTCTCTCTCTCTCTCTCTCTCTCTCTCTCTCTCTCTCTCTCTCTCTCTCTCTCTCTCTCTCGCGAGACTCGAGAGGGTGGGAGAGTTTTACGAGTTTTTTGAGTGATTTATATTATATTTTTAGTGTTAATTTCGAAATGAAATAACATTCTCGCCGAAACTCGGATCCCTCTGCCTTTGTTGGATCGTCTTGGACTGTGTGTGTGTGTGTGTGTGTGTGTGTGTGTGTGTGTGTGTGTGTGTGTGCGCGCGCTCGCGCGCGCGCGTTTGTGTGTATGTCTGTATGCGTGTAGGTGCTCGGGATTTATGTATGCATGTGTCTGTGCATCCTGGGTGTGGTGGAGCTGTCTCGGTTTCAAATGTATGTTTCGTTTGTTTCTGTGTATTTGTCTGTGCTGGTAGATGTTGTTTGTGCGTATTCATTGGCAAGTTTGTTCATGTTTGTTAAGTGTGGAATATATTGTGGAATTTTTTTTTTCATTGCGCCAAGGGGAGGGTTCTCTTTTTTTTATTCTTGACCCTTATATGTGTAAAGCAAAGTTTTTTTTTTTTTTTTGTAAAACGGAGGATTTTTTTCAGCTTTACTATTTTGTGTATGCAAAGGGGAGTATTTTATAGTTTTATATGTTAAGGAGGAGTTTTTTTTTTCCACAGAATTTTTTTTCACTCAATTGCATATCCAGATTAGATGGATGATGTATTGTTAAGTATTCTTTCAAAATTTTTCAATTTCCAAAAATTTAAGATTTTTAAAATTTGTTAAAATAACCGGTGAGACCTATAAGCATCGTTTGACCCAAGACAGAGAAGGGAAAAAAAAAAACAAGGCCGCTAAAACCGGGAAATGGCGATGAAGCAACAGAGTAAAGTGGAACAGCGTTGCTCTTTCTCACAGGCATTGTAAACCTTTAATGGCTTTATATTCATATTAGCTTTGCGTTAGCGTGTTTCTCGAAGGGATGTGCACGTCCCGACACGCTATAAAGCCCTAATGACTTTATTCTCGTATTAGCTTTATATAAAGTTGGCGTGTAGCGCCCGAGATTAGATATACAGACCTTATATGTAATGTTTATATTACTCTCATGTTCTCCTCGAGTGCTCATTAAAACCCGCGTGTTTGTGTGTGTGTTTGTGTGTGTGTGTTTATGTTGTTGGTGCGGGAACTACACAAATGTGGCTTATTTCTTTCATGTGGTCCTCAGCGCATTCCGAATCGAAACTGGTCTGATGGTGAGTTTTTTTTTTTTTTTTTTTTTTTTGCGGAAAAAAAAATCAACGATGATTTAATACTCTGTATCCAGAATTTATATTTTTGCAAGTCGTGTTGTGGTTGTTGTTTTTGCCCTTGTTGTTTTATTGTTGTTTTCTTGTTGGCTGTGTGTTTAGTGTTTTCTTATGGTAGTGTCGTGCCATCATTGTAATTCCTGTGTATATTTTATGATAGTGATTAAATCGTTTGCGGTTTATAGGTATTACTTCTCTCTCTCTCTCTCTCTCTCTCTCTCTCTCTCTCTCTCTCTCTCTCTCTCTCTCTCTCTCTCTCTCAAGTAATATAGAAGGCAAGCCTTATTTTTACGTACCTGACCATTTAGAATACCTTGCGTTCTTTCAAATGACTTCTCGTTCGTTTTCTCTAAAAACGGATATTTAAAAAAATTACTAAAAAAAAATTACTGATTTCATTGAGTTCGCAGGTTCGCACTGACGAATTGAGAGAGGAACATTCTCTCTCTCTCTCTCTCTCTCTCTCTCTCTCTCTCTCTCTCCCCGCGCCCTACGGAGGTCCAGATATATGTGTCAGTCTCTTGTATGTAATAATATTTAACGAATAAAATCAGGCGACAGCGATTTTGACTTTAGAGGTGTTCCATTTTTCGCAGCCAGTGCGTTGTTGAGATGCATTTTCCCGATTCGTATTTTATTTCGCCTTTTCTTTCGAGGCCCCACCACTTTTTTTTTCCTCTCTCTCTCTCTCTCTCTCTTTTTTTAGTGACACGTTTATTTCGTCGGTTTATTTTGGCCTATTTCGTTATTTGTGCAAATAAAAGCGCTGTGTTTTTGTTGTGGGCAGAACGTAAACGACTGTGTTTGTTGTCTTTAGAGATTCGTTTTTATTGGGTTGCCGTGTGTGTGTGTGTGTGTGTGTATGTTTTTTTTACGTAAACATCACCCGCTACTCCTTCCCCATCCCCTCCCCCAAACACCTATCCAGTCCACCCCACCCCCCTCCCATTCGCTATCCGTCATTGCAACGGTCGGCGATTGCGAGAGGAGGCGGCTTTCTGTGGCTCTTCGCCGTGTTGTTTGTGCCCTCGAGGCCCTAATTGGCGTTGACGCTATGATTGGCGTTGCTGATACGAGCGAAATTGTTACTGTTGATAGCCGTAGCTAATACGAGTAGCTTTAACTCTTCGTCTTGAACGGACGTTGCTACTGTTACCCCACGGAAAAATAAATCTGCTAATCAGCGCGTTGGATCGTCACTTCAGCCTTCCCGATTCCCCGGCGATTCTGGTAGAGAGAGCGTTGTGGTAGTCGAGGTGTATAAGGAACTACGTTGCAAAAGTTATGTTTTTTTTTTCGGAAGGGGGATTTTTATCATTTTCTGGGGAAGGGGTGGGGGTTCTTTCTTGATGCATTACCTCTGCTACGCGCTCGGATTTTATGCAGCTGGCTATAAAGAATGACAAAATTTAGTGTGTAAGGAAATTTAATTTATTTGTGGAAAAATCGAATTCCTTTCTGTACTTCTGCTGTGTTATCGCTTGGGATATAGCTCGCTTTTGTAAGAGTAGTAGTAATATTAACAAATTCCATTACGTTTATGCCATTAAATTGTATTATTGTTGTCTTCACAATTTATGCTATGACCGACATGGTTGGTAGCGGACCTCGCTTATAGGTTAGTAGGTT
>NC_089759.1:14531656-14536656 GCF_040412425.1 Macrobrachium rosenbergii
CGCTCTTTCGTTTCCTTTGGATTTCCCCTTCCTTTCCCGAATTGCCTCCTCCTTTCTTTTTTTTTCCTTTTCCGTCATCCCCCTTTCCTTTGGTCATCTTGATTTCTTCTCTCTCTCTCTCTCTCTCTCTCTCTCTCTCTCTCTCTCTCTCTCTCTCATTTTCATTCTTATAGGTCGGCCTTTCCAGTCTTTCTATTTTCCGCCGCTTATCGTTCTCTCTCTCTCTCTCTCTCTCTCTCTCTCTCTCTCTCTCTCTCGCTCTCTCTCTCTCTCTCTCTTCCCCTTCCTAAAACACTTCCCCGCCTATCTATATTAATCCGGAGGCGGGCCAGGAGAAAAATAGGGCCAAATTATAAACGTAATTCGAAGTAAATTGGAAAATCAATATGATTAATAACCGTGTATGCAACTTTGAAATTATAAATATAGGAAAATTGCATTAGAGGGAGCGAAGGGGGCGAGCTGGTTAGAAAATAGGATTAGACTCAGGGATTCCACGACTGGAGGGAGTCAGGGAGGGAATCAGGGAGAGGGAGGGAGGGAGGGACAACTTAGAGGAAGGTGGGCGGAGGAGGGAGCCAGAGGCCCCGGAGGAAGTGGGATAAGGCAAGAGGGGTAGAAGGAGATTTTGAAACCGGGCCACCACGATTAAAACTCAAATGTGATTCCCCGGCTACGATTCCCAACTAAGATTATAATATAATGATCATCATAACGTGCCGGTTTTACGACTTGCGCGTCGCGTGCGCGCGCGCGTGAACACACGCACTTTGGCAGTTGTGATGGGGTAGGCTTAATCTCAAAAATATAAGTTTTTACTGATGTGTTGGACCTCTCTTAAGTAATGAATTCATTCTTGTATATATATCTCTATATATCTTTTTAATTTTTATTTTTTTTAGAAGCGTACTTTGATTAACGTGTAACTTATCCGCTTCTTTTCTATATGACCCGTACCTCACACTGCTTAAAAAGAGGACGACAAAGTGGTGGTTATTGGTAACATTTTGTTGTACTATTGATGTGTTATTGTTAAGCTGAATGTTATACCTGTGTAACACGTGGTCACGAAAGCCGATTGTGTGTATGTGTGTGTGGTTACGTATCACATTTTATGTCACACAGTTGTATTGACTTGTAAGTGATACGTTGCTGCATCATTGCGTGTAACGTCTATTCTGGTTACAATAAATCGATTTAAGCTTTATACTTATTGTTTGTAATTTTTATTCTTGTGGAAATTGTTTCTTTTGTATATAAGTTTACGACGTTGAGATAAATGAATTTCATTTACTTTTTTATGAAAAATAGGCGAAATTTTCACAAATTTATTATGGTTTGATTTATGATTTTGGCAAATTCTGCTGCGTAGCTCGAACCTGTGTGTTGCAGTGAATTTCCCCCCCCACCCCTCCCCACCAACCCGATAAGGGTAGAGGAAGACGCCACTGGGGTAGTAACCTCATCCCTCAAAGTGCCTAAAGCCGTAAGGGTAGTTCCTTTTGGGTCCACAACCTCTAATGGGGTAATACATGTCTGTGTGTTTGAAACGAAAAACTGTGTCGGTTTGCATATATATATATATATACACGGTAAATACAGATTACAGAAACTGCATGTACCCGCCACCAGCCAACAGCCAACAGCCACCAGCCACCAGCCACCACCACCAGGAGCAGCAAGGCCTCATCCCCGAGGACGTATGAGAGAAAGCGGCTTCAGGATCGACGCCCATCCATCCGTTGACGCATTTCCCTCACCTGGGTCTAACGAAGTTTCAGAAGCCATAGAGAATGCATTTACTGCTGATGAACAAGTACGGCGTTTCCTTTATGAAAGGCAGGAAGCGCGTCGTTATAAACGGGGTTAGACCGTGCTGAAGGCCTTGTCACACAAAATGCCAACTGGTAATCTTCCCCCGAGTGCAGCACTCTCTCTCTCTCTCTCTCTCTCTCTCTCTCTCTCTCTCTCTCTCTCTTTGATATCTTCATAACACCTGAGCGAATTAGAATATCTGTTGAGGATTAACTAAATACACGGAAGTAATTAAGCGAAATTGGGCCTTTTAAGTGAGCTGCTGCGTGTTTTTGAACTATTTGTGTACCGTAAATCATTCCTGTACGTGGAGCTTGACTCTTCGACCAACTGTGAACCATAATTTAAGTCCGGCTGTAAAAGATAATTTGGAGGAAAAAAAAAGGAAGCTGGAAGAGAGTTCCGTGGTTTGGTGTCAGCGGAAATGACAGGTGTTATGAAGGGGAGGAGGAACTCTCCTTAAGCTGAAGAAGTGGCCGAAATAATACCTATAAAAGTGGCGGAGATAAAGATGGTCTAAGAGAGAGGTGAGTGTGCAGGGTCTTTCAGCAGGTGAACAGCTTTCTAGTAAGGAAAAGTGAACTCCTGAGTTATTTTTAATAAGCAAGCTCTATGTAGGGTCTGATACCAACAATATGAAACCATAGCTGTTGGAATGAGGAAGAGAGAAATTAATTTTAAAAAATGCTCCTCCTTTTCAAGCAGGTTTTGTCAATTTGATTACGGTCTGGCATTTCTTTCAGACCTCAGGACCGAAGAAACAGTAGTTTATTATAATTGACATTCAACTCACACTCCATCGCTTGTGTTCATCTCAGTTTTATAAATCTCATTTCTATAAATGTCTGGAGTCGCTCAGTCCATGCAAATACTGAGGGATCTTGTGTCAAGAGGCTTGAGGGTATAGTCTGCGGTCTCACCTCCCTCTCTGCAGCTTCTTTTCCTCCTCCTCCTCCTCCTCCTCCTCCTCCTCCTCCTCCTCCTCCTCCTCTTCATTTTCTTCGTCTTTGCTGAAGATTGTAAATCATAAATGCCTTGGTGTCATTTTGTTAGTGTTATGTCTTGTAACAGTACTTTCACCCAAGTGTTTTACGTGTGTTTTCTGTTTATATCGTTGGTGCTTTGAAAGGATTGTCTTGTTTGTTTGTTTTAGACGTCCTCATGGATTGTAATTTATTTATTTAAACATTTATCTGAGATTTGGCACTCGTGTAGAACAGGCATTTCTACAACCGTAAAGTCCCCAATTTCTCCCGCGGTCATTTTGGATGAAAGGAACCCATTTAGGGAAAAAGTCCGTCTTCGGCAGGAGGATCTTTTGCTCCTCCTCCTCCTCCTCGTCCTCCTCCTCCTCGCCCTTCTATCTGTAGCATCTGCTTGTGTAACTGTAAAAGGGTAAATGAGGGTCTATATGCTTTTCCCTGCTTCCTCGTCTCCTCTGTACTTTCTGCCGCTTGTTCGCCTCGTTGTACACGGTCCTAATTGATCGGGGAGAGGGAGGGGGAAGGGAGGGAGGGGGCGAAGGGTTCGCCGTCATCCCTTTGCCTCCAATTCA
The DNA here is from genome assembly GCF_040412425.1 of Macrobrachium rosenbergii. Lineage (NCBI taxonomy): Eukaryota > Metazoa > Arthropoda > Malacostraca > Decapoda > Palaemonidae > Macrobrachium > Macrobrachium rosenbergii. The sequence continues at coordinate 14,535,027 of NC_089759.1, forward strand.
AGGTATCCGCGCTTCAGCCTTAAATATCGAGGAAGTTATGCGTCGATGAACGTTACGTTTTCTTTATGCGTGGCCTCTGCTATATCCAGATCATGGGAACGTTTGAACTCCTGCTTATTTTGCTTTGCATTCAAGTATTTCGTTTGCAACCACTGCTGCAATATGTGGTATAATAATTTCCCCATAAAAATCTGCCGTAAGTCATGTGTTGCCGTCCTTCTGCTCTTAACTTATGTTGATATTTAGATGGAAGGTAATGTGGTACCTGCACTCATTGCTATCATTACTGCATTATATATAAGTACATTTCTTCTGGAAGTCTTGAGCTCTAGAGTAAACCGTTTTGACTAGTCCTTCAAAATATTAACGCCTTATTTGCACTATAAATTATTCAAATGATACTTGTTTGTTCACTTTGAAATGGAAGATCGGGTATAATTGTATTTATTTATTTTTTTTTTTTATAACAACGTCCCTTTTTTCATTTGTCCTAATCACGTTTGCCTTACAAGACAATTACTTGTTTGGCGTTTGTTAGCCATAGGCATACCGACGTCATTTTCAAGATCAAGCTTTGAAATGAGCAAGTTCTTCTCGGTCTCTCTTCCCATAGAAAATATTAGTGTGCTTGTTTGTGTCTGCTTGTGATTTGAATACATAATGATGTCGTATTCGGAAACAAGCTGTGAAACGAGCAATCAGGTTTAATCTCCCTGGAAATGAGGCTGAGTTGCGTCTTCGAAAAATCCTTTTAACTTTGGTTCGCCAGGATAAGGGCCGGGTTGTATTCAATTATTGAGACGCTCTTAATAATTCATACGCAATTTGGAAGCGAGGATATATGGTGTGAATAATTGATGGTATTATGTACAGCAACTGAGAGAGAGAGAGAGAGAGAGAGAGAGAGGACGACGACGACGACACACACTCAGGATCTAAGCCTCTCTCTCTCTCTCTCTCTCTCTCTCTCTCTCTCTCTCTCTCTCTCTCTCTCCTCTATATTTCTATACCCATGAGTATAAATCGGTACCTGGTGAGGAAGTGGGCGTGGCCGTTAGAAAATCGGGCGTGGCTTACTCACGTGTAAAGAAGCTTGATAAGAGTGACCTGATGATAATGAGGTTTGAAAATGCTCTGCGTAATTGTAATTTTTATATGCAGTCTACAGTATTTACGCCTGATTGCAACAGAGATTCAGGAATTGAAACTGAAGTGGTGTTAACAGCTTCTATAAATGTCCATCTGCTGGTATTGCTGGCTGTCACATAATTTTTATATCATATTGATGTTGATAATGACTTTACCTTCCCCACTGCATAAGTGAAGTGGTGTAAGATTATGAAAACGAGTCCAGTGCAGCGCTGAGGCTTTTCATTTTGCTCTAAACCTTCGAATTTCATGTAATTTCTCCTTTAGGAAAATTAGGCGTGAATACAAATGAGGTGTTGCAACTCTCTCTCTCTCTCTCTCTCTCTCTCTCTCTCTCAAGCTGACTTGGATTTTAGAGGCTGCCTTGCATTTTCCCCGAGTGATTTTTTTTTTCTCTTTCTCACTCTCCCTTCGTCGAGAGCCAAACTTTTATGGTATCCATATTTTAGTCTTCCACATGAATAATAAATCTGCTCTCTCT
>NC_089759.1:14541656-14549156 GCF_040412425.1 Macrobrachium rosenbergii
CCAGTTTTCAGCAAGAACTTTCGTACTTTTCAAATGAAATTACGATTGCAACTTTCGTTGAAATTTATACCGTGAACCACGTTTGATACCCATGTATCTTTTCTAACTTGCGTTTCTGCGTATACTTATGCATATAATTAGTCTCCCGGATCCTGAAAGTAGTTTAGGCAATCTATACGTGTAGCAGGAGTTCTGAACTCCCGCAACGATGTTAATTGGGTATTTTTAAAGTTTGAAAGCTTTTATAAATGGATTTGTTGTTAGGGTAGTCGGTCCTAAAATTGCATGTCGCAGACGATCCTGGTATTAGAAATGTATAATTTGTTGTGTAAATTATTATTGTCCTTAAAATTCAGTTTGTATTCGCTGGATGTTTGGTACTTTCATTGGAGCACTTTTTGGTTTTATTTTGGTTTTATTTCGGTTTCAGCCAAGAGAGTTGCTCGATTAGATAATGTGTAATGAAGTAATTCTCCTTCATAATTGGATGAAAATCTGGATGTTGCAGGATGATGGCGCTAGGTCGTACCCACAAGCGAGTCTCTCTCTCTCTCTCTCTCTCTCTCTCTCTCTCTCTCTCTCTCTCTCTCTCTCTCTCTCTCTCTCTCTCTCTCTCTCAAGCACCGACTTTGGGAATTCGAGGCTGTAACTAGATTGGGGAAAAGTTAAGGTCTCATGGTAACCAGATTATTGTAATTACATGTTGCATATATCATGTGGTTTATATTAATCTTCGTTCATGCCGGAATACGGTTCACTAGATGTCGGAGTTGAGGTTGGAAATGTGTGTGTGTGTGTGTTTGTCTGTGCGTGTGTAAGTACGTTTCTTCCTTTGGAAGGGGTTTGGGTTGGGGTGGGGATAGGGGGGTCCCATAACTCCCATACCCACGAACCCCATCCCTGGTATACCCACGACCAATCCCTTAATTTAGGTGCTATCGATTCATCCAAAATTTGAAGTTTCTTGTGAGGTTTTGTATTTTTATGGTTTAGCATTGGGCAGTTTATGAATTTCTCCACCATATCTTGCAATTAAAAAAAAAAAAGATGGACAGGTTGAAAAAATCTTTCCATCATGAAAACTTATTTTCTTCATCAGTTTTTCACTTTTACAGCGTTTATCTGTCACATATATATATATATATATATATATATATATATATATATATATATATATATATATATATATATATATATATATATATATATATATATACACAGTCATATCAAAGAAAAGGCCTTTCAGTACTCCATTCTTTCTCCTTCCTTCGTGGGTTTTGTTTTATTTATATATTCATCACGTTCCATATTTTCGTGATTCAGTTGTATATATATACATATGTGTATATACATGTATATATATATATATATATATATATATATATATATATATATATTATATATATATACGAGTATATATATATATATATATTTATATATATACATACATACATATATATTGTATATATATTGTAGCATGTGGTTATTTATTTCCTATTACAGAATGTCGAAGGAAATATATTAATTTCGCATTTATCGGTTATGAACTTTCCATGTAAGTATTCATGTAATTTCACGTAATTACACAATAATCTGGACCTGGAATATATACTGACTACTTTGTGACTGATTGACTGAGTTACACCCAGATCTGGCGTGAAGAAAACAAATGCCGCCGATTGTGTATTACGTAATCCTTAAGAGATTTCGAAGTTATCCGAAATTCGAAAAAAATAAGCCCCTGAAATTCCGGAAACAGCCGCTCTTCCTCCTCCTCCTCCTCCTCCAATAAGAGAAATATTCATTTGTTAAAAATAATAGTCGAAATCATTTTTTCCCCTCTTCATTATAAACCGGCCTCTTAATTTCCCTTCTGGAGCGTATGTGTTTATTTTTCCCTCAGACCGTTTTTTTTTTTTTTTTATCCCTTTCTGTATTGTTTATCTTTCGTGATTGTAGTATTTGCGACCCTCGTATCGAATCAATATTTACTTTTCGCAGCTTCCTTTGTAATTTGAAAAATGTGTGATAATAATTTTTTTCCTCATCCCGATTGAAATGAAAGCACAGAGAGAGAGAGAGAGAGAGAGAGAGAGAGAGAGAGAGAGAGAGAGAGAGAGAGGTGGGGAGGGGGCGGGGTACGGTGTGGGAATGCGGAGGAGGAAGAGAAGTAGGAGGAGGAGGAGGAAGAAGTAGAAAAAGAAGAAGATCGCAATCGCAGCGAGAGAGAGAGAGAGATAATGAGTCAATGACGGGTGTTAACAAGGAGATGAGAAAGCCCTGACACCACCTTCGGCGCCTCCTTCAGCGGCCCCAACAGCCATCATCAGCGAGCGTGATCAATGACACTCGTGAAAAAGCTTGTTTGGTTACTAGTTTTAGAGTTCGGGGGAGCCCTCTCGTTTGGTGGGCTCCTCGAGAGAGAGAGAGAGAGAGAGTGCCAGCCATTCATTTGCTCTCAAACACTCGCCAACAGAAATAATACATGCCACTCCACCAGCTATGAAGTGCTAACAAGTAATTAGCACTCTTAATACTTGCCCTTGTCGATAAATATATTGAGGTGTGTGCTTTGGTGCTTGGAGTTCGATGGGGGGAAGGGGGTGTTAGATCGCTTTCATCTTTGCAAGCAAACCGGTAATGGATACGAATTTTCTACCGCGCAAGGTCTCCTTCTCATCTTAGGCGTTTTTGGGGGGTAGTCGGTTGGGGCATGAGAAATCAGGTGGTTTTATCAACTTGTACCCTTTCAATAATGTTTATTTAATTCTTATAATAATTCATTTAAATTTTCACATGTTTTTGTTTTTGTAAAATTTTTTTTTTTCTTCCTTACAATAGTGCAATTGAATTCTTTGGTTTTTCCTTCAGGAAAAATAGATCGACATGAAACCGCGTACCCAAGTGGGGACAGTTTCTGTGAGGAATTTTGGGGAGTTAATTGAGGCATGAGAACATTGGTAGTTTATCACGTTATCTTTTATTTATCTTTTTTTCTTTTCGTTTAATAATATATTTAAATGTTAAATTTTTTTCAAACCGCCTACCCAAAGAATGTGAACGTCTATGTACAGATATGGTTATACAGTACTAATTTTAAAGTCATTTAATTTATTTACTTTTTAATTTCGTTTTTTAGTTTTTTGTAAAAGATAACGATTGAGGTAGCTGTCTGTACGTCCACGCTTTTTCTGTCGCTCTCAGATCTTAAAAAGTACTGAGACTAGAGGGCTGCAAATTGGTGTGTTGATCATCCACCCTCCAATCATCTAACATACCAAATTGCAGCCCTCTAGCCTCAGTAGTTTTTATTTTATGTAAGGTTAAAGTTAGCCATGGTCTTGCGTCTGGCAGCGCTGTAGTACAGGCCACCACCGGGCCGTGGCTGAAAGTTTCATGGGCCGCGGCTCATACAGCATTATACGCTTTACAGAAAACTCGATTGCGCCGAGGAAACTTCGGCGCATTTATTACTTGTTTTAATTTATTACGGCGTCAATAACTTAGGTGCTGTGACGCCAGTTTTAGTAGCTATAATCAATCAATCAATCAAGTTTCTGAGAAAAGTTTTAAAATCTTTATATGGATAATTTTTTTTATGTAATTTGTGGTACATTATTACAGACCACCAAGTTATTTCAAGGTAATGCATTTGAACCATAGGAATTATTATTATTATTTTTGAGTATGAAAGGAATATTCCGGTGTCATAAAGGTACATATTCGTTTTAGGAGGTTGTTGTCTTACATTGGTAAATATATATAATATATATTCTCATCTGCTCTTCAGTACGATTGATGCAACTTGACACTATTGTTTTTTATTGTATTGTTTTTTATTTGTTATTCTGTTGTTTATATTCATTTACCTCGTCAGTGATCGTTTTGAAGAGCTGTCGTCACACAAAATGGTAAATTTCACTGTGATGGGGTTCTCATTATTTTTACGCTCTTCATAATTTATTATGACTGTTTACGTGTCTCGGTGGTAATAACTTTCGCACAGCTTCCGAAGAGAGAGAGAGAGAGAGAGAGAGAGAGAGAGAGAGTTTCGGTCCTCAGATGATTCTGCAGCTGCATGTGTCTGATTTGTTTGTTCCCAGGTGTTTGCGCGAAGGTTATTAGTGTCCTTGCTCTACTTAAAGTTTGCCGCAGATGCATCACTTTTGTGGTTCCTCCCGGAATAATGGAGAGCTAATCAAGAAACTAAATCGCCGAGTGATTTCGACCATAGAAAACCGCTAATTAACTACAACCGTTTGAAAAGTGTCCCTTCCGCTCTCCTGAGAGAGAGAGAGAGAGAGAGAGAGAGAGAGAGAGAGAGAGAGAGAGAGAGAGAGAGAGAGAGAGGCTTCGTAAGTTAAGCTTGTATGTGAGCGAGCAGTACGTGTGCGTACATTATAATTATTTTCCTTGATAGGGGGGGTTCTAGTTATAATTATTTTCCTTGATAGAGGTGGGGGGGAGTGGGGTTCTAGGATTCGGGCAGCAGAGAAGCCAGCAGAGAGGAGGCGCAGCAGAAGCAGAAGCAGAACCAGACGTTTCATTTCGTTGATTTCCGGGGCTGAAATTAGCCGAAGGGTTCGTGTTGCAGTTTCTTGTCATTACCGTTGCAAATAAGTCGTGCTTTGCGCTGCACAGACGCTAATAAATATATAATTACCAGTCTTAATTAGCTCAGCATGCATTATGACCAACTTCTTGATTGGCGGGGATTTTTTAAGCCTGAACTCGAGGCTTACACACATGAGAGAGAGAGAGAGAGAGAGAGAGAGAGAGAGAGAGAGAGAGAGAGAGACTCTTACACTGTGCATATTCCATATTCTAAATTATATTCTACGTTGTTTTTTCGCAGAGTTTTGAGAGAGAGAGAGAGAGAGAGAGAGAGAGAGAGAGAGAGAGAGAGAGAGAGAGGGTGGACACTTCGAGGTGCAAGTGTGGTGGCAGAAGGAGGAAGGAATATACGAAAAGGAAAAACAAATGGAGAGAGAGAGAGAGAGAGAGAGAGAGAGAGAGAGAGAGACTCTATCCTTCTTTTCTTGTGAACACACAAATATCCACAAAGGCACAAATGAGTCTCTAGGTTCCTTTGACAACTCCGGTGATTAAATTTGCAAAAGGACGCAGTTGTTCAGTATTTGGTTTGCCGGGTTAGTGATGAGTAGTGACCTAGTTTATTTATTGCTCAATAACAGCGTTGACTTCCCGGTCATGCTCTGGAAAGCAAAATGCCCAACAAAAAAAAAAAAGTCTGTTATGATTTGATTATTCCATTGGTAACATCGCTATAATGTTTTAAAAGGCTTCATCGTTCGAGTTCATGTATATGAGACTTGATTGATTTAAAAGTTATTACTTTTTTTATTTCTGTATTTACAGTAAGGAATACAATAGAGGTGAATCCAACGAACGGAGAACAAAATTGGTCCGGTTCGAAGTAGGCCTGATGAATTACTTCTCGTTGTCGATACTACTCCATTTTGAATTTCGGATTGTTCTTGACAGAGGTACTGTGGCGAACGGAGGAAATGAATATAGATTTATTATATATATATATATATATATATATATATATATATATATATATATATATATATATATATATATGTATGTATATATATATATATATATATATATATATATATATATATATATATATATATATATATATATATATATATATATATATATATATATATATATATATATATATATATATAATGAGAATCTTAGAGGGAGAGATGGAATGGTATCTCTTGAAGGGAGGGGCTGCCGAGTTTCCTTCTTCCCTTCTGCTATCCTTCCCTCCCTTTAACCCTCTCTCCTCATCCTACTTTGGCCTGTGGCGGGAGGAGGAATAGAGGGAGGGAGGGAGGAAAGGAGGGAGTAGGGAGCTAGAAGGGAGATTGTTGAATGGGCATTGTTCCTAAAAGGATTTGCAATTACGACCTCCGGAAGGGCCAATTTAGTTCGCCGCCATCATGTAACTAGGCCGAGAGAAAACGCCTGCGCGCGCTAAATAAATGATTGGATTTTCATTAAAAATTGATGAGTCATTGTGCGTTCATCTGTCCGACTCGCGCGCATATAAAATATTAAAATTAATCTGGGCGTAAGACAAGTGGTGTACTGAGGGGAAAAGAGAGAGAGAGAGAGAGAGAGAGAGAGAGAGAGAGAGAGAGAGAGAGAGAGAGAGAGAGAGAGAGAGGAAAAACTTAAGTAAGGAATTGCTATGAAAAATAGCTAAACTTCTTATTGTTATGTGTGTGTATATATATATATATATATATATATATATATATATATATATATATATATATATATATATATATATATATACATATACATATATGTGTGTGTGTATGTTTGTATATATGTATATATGTATCTGTGTACGTATGTATGGTAATAAAAATATATGTGCTTGAAGGAAACTGAATTGTATTTATAAATTTGTAAGTTTAAATTTTATGTGGAATATATATATATACATATATAATATATATATATATAATATATAATATAGATATGTATATATATATATATATATATATATATATATATATATATATATATATATATATATTTATATATATATATATATATATACACACACATGCACACATGCAGGCAATTTGAGAGAAATATGTGGAGGAGAGGAAATGGGAAAATGTAGGGACGAGGGGTAGAGAGAGAGTGAGAGAAAGAGAGGATAGAGGGAAAGCGAATGGATCCGAGGGGTATGAAGAGGGCGAAGTAAAAGTTGTAGGATAGGAGGGGACGTTATGAGGAGAGAGAGAGAGAGAGAGAGAGAGAGAGAGAGAGAGAGAGAGAGAGAGAGAGAGAGAGAGAGAGAGAGAGAAGGTGAGGGGAGAACAGTGGGGTTCCAAGGATACAGAGAAAAGACGAAATAGTCAAGGAACAGAATGAAAGAATGACTGGAATATAAAAAAAGGGAGGGAGAGAGAAAGAGAGACAGAGAGGGGGAGAGAGAGAGAGAGAGAGACAGAGAGAAAGCGAAAGGCGATTCAAATTCCTACGTTTTATTTTTCATGGGTATGAAGACGTTATTCTTGGGTATTTGTTGTTTTGTCTTAGATTTTATTTTTGGGAAACGGTTATATGGGATGCCTGCAGAGCAAATTCCCCCTCGGCCACTTGGAATATCAAACATTCAGAGGTTTGACATGGCTTCCTCGTACAAGGACAAAAATATATATTGATTGATTGATTTTTGAATTTATTTTTTAACAATCCTAAGATGAAATTTCAAAATTTTTCTAACAATCCTAAGAGGAAAATTCAATTTTTTTAACAGTTCTAAGAAGAAAATTCAAATTTTTTTTTTAAACGATCCTAAGAAGAAAAGTCATTTTTTAAGCAATTCTAAGAAGGAAATTCAATTTTTTTAAACGATCCTAAGAAGAAAATTCAATTTTTTAACAATCCTAAGAAGAAAATTCAATTGTTTTAAACTCCTAAGAAGAAAATTCAGTTTTT
>NC_089759.1:14556656-14571656 GCF_040412425.1 Macrobrachium rosenbergii
GAGAGAGAGAGAGAGAGAGAGAGAGAGAGAGAGAGAGAGAGAGGTTTGCCAGCGGTGCTGTGGTCAATGATTGATAGTCTTTGCCATCTAACGCTCTTGCAACATTCACAAGCAAGTATAAATGTCAGCATGAAAGTTCTATAGGGTAATCGGAGACCGCTCATAAAATTGTCAGCCTTGCAATACATACGGCATCATCGCCTCCCCCAGACATGTTCCACGATGCCTTCGCCTTTCTCATTCCTTTCTTGAGAGAGAGAGAGAGAGAGAGAGAGAGAGAGAGAGAGAGAGAGAGAGAGAGAGAGAGAAGGTTTCGTCGACCTTAGTGGGGACTTGCGGATACCGAGATATTTTGTCTTGGTTGTCAGGAGATAGATTGAAGAAAGTATAGTTAGTCCACAAGAATGACTGAGGGTTACTTTGTCGAAATCACGGGACGATGTTGCACATTGCAAGAGGCAGAGAGACCTTTTATATATTTTAATTATTTAGCTTTGTTATCCCAGCAGGTATAATGGATACTGAAGATGATCAAGATGATGAAGCTGTGAGCAAGGAATATCTATCAACTAGGAATTAAATTTCGGACAGAAGAGGAATTCATATTGTCGTTGTAATATTCCCTGATTTCTCATTACAATAATTTGTATTCTATTTTATCATAATGAGCAAATCGTACCAGTTTACCTTTTCCCCTTAATGTGGGAGATCTTGCCCATTACCTCTCGGTTATAAATATTCCAGGTATTTTTTTCTACCAGCAATTATACGCGTTTATTAGTCTTTTAAAATCCAGTGACAGATGTTCATTTATTCAAGATGGAAGAAAAACTAATTTCGCCTAATGTGATAAATAATGGAATTTATGGTTGCGAAATGAAGCACGACAGTAATGCCTGTCATATTTAAAACCCGATTGAATATGGATATTGATGCGGGGATGCCCCTAACGAGAAAAGTTTGATTATGGCTGTGATAGTAATTATCCAATAAGTATCATTGTCTAAATTCTTTATGATTATGATCGTCACAAACCTACCCATTATTTGCAAGATATGATTCCGACCATTCCCTCCCCCACCCCCACCCCCGGCCTTCTCCTTCTCTCTCCTGCCACCCCCCACCCCCATGCTCTCCAAATGCAGCTTCCCGTCGGAGCAATCAAATCTCCCCCCCCCCCCACCTCCCCCACCTCCCCACCTCTGGCGCCATTTTCCCCATGCGACTTAGTTGCTTATCTGCATATTGTATCTTGCCAGGTTTATAGTTATAGGAAACATTGGCTATAGACCACCGGCATGTCAAAAGTAAATTAAAAAGCATAAAGCTGCATGTGTGTGCATACATTATGTTGCGGCCAAGTAATGAGGTCAAGTTCGGGGTCAACATGAATCGGAGAACAAATATCCTCTTAAAACTTGATCGCTGAAGAAGAAGAAGAAGAAGAAGAAGAAGAAGAAGAAGAAGAAGAAGAAGAAGAAGAAGAAGAAGGGGGCGCCTCAGAGCATGGACACATTATGACCCCCCCTTCCAAGTGCCCCCTCACCCATCCCCCCCTCCCCCAACTCTTTCCCCTTTCCAAGTGACTCGTACCCAACCTTACTATCTTGGATAAATATCATTGCGGGATTGAATTTATAGTTTTATCTTCATTCCTTGATTACGTTAAGATCATATTTTTTTTTGTTTGATATTCTCTCATCATTTATTGACTTACGTATTCTGTGTACGCGTATTTGTATATCTGCAATTCTTTTGTTTTCAGTCGTTATTTAAGTACCTTTGACTTCATAAACTTTAAAAAAAAAAGAGGGGTAAAAGTTGAGGAAAATACAAGTTTAATCTTCTCGTTCCTTCTTCCAGTAATTAAACGGAAGAAGATGAAGATTAATAAAATATAAGATATTGCTGAATAAATTTAATAAGTATATAAACACGGATTTCATCACAGAGGCATCCTTTAATCCTTGTTCATGCGTCCCTCACTAAAAACCGTGTTTGGTATATAGTAAATTTATTCAGTGAAGTGGATAACTTTTTCTATTTTGTTTTTACATCTCATTTAAAAGCGGCATCATCCCAGCGGAGAGTTGCGCATGCGTGTATGATTGCACTAATATTTAACTTAGTCTAGTGACGCCCTCCTATTCTAGTGTCGTTTTTTGTTCACGATAATTCGATTAATATACCAAAGTCTTAGTTAATTTTTACCTCTTGAAAATAAGTCATTTATTCTTCAAGACACAGTAAATTTTCCATTCTTGAAAATGGGTCTGGTACTTTCAGAAGTGAATTTTCCTTTCTACAAATGAGGTGAACTTAACATTCTAGAAGAGGTGGCGGTTAGTTTAACTTTAGCCGGCCTTATGCCAACACGGGCCAGTTGTCCTAAGTGCGGTGAGGCGTGAAAGAAAGTAGGGAGCCTGATGTAGACTTCTGAACTCTGGACAACCAACAGAGATTTTCCTAATACAGTAATGCTGAACCTGTTCTTGTGGTTGACAGGGAGCCTAAAATAAGACTGCCGGGATTGAATTCTGAAACATTAATAGAGTAACAAGGAATCAGACATTCTCTCTCTCTCTCTCTCTCTCTCTCTCTCTCTCTCTCTCTCTCTCTCTCTCTCTCTCTCTCTCTCTCTAATGAATTATTTGTCAGTGATTGTTAAAGTGATCTCAGGAGGACTGTGCCGAAGGTGAATTACCCAGACATCATTGTAGGTCATTGTCATCACCATAATCATAATCATCACAATCATCTGTAATTTGATGTGACAGTTCTTTTCCAGGAAGGCGTTTTTCCTCCTCTTTTTGTTATGTCAACGCTTCAGTTGCTTTCCTATTTGGCCTGTTTAGTTTTTTTTTTTTTACGTCAAAGGATCACCAATAATTAAGAATCGTATTAGTTAAGAATATGGACAAATCATGTTGATGTTACTGAACTTAGTGTGGAAAAATGGTGTTCATGTTAATCAATTAAGAACCGCATTTGCTTAGTATGTGGAAAATGGTGATCATGTTAATGAATTAAGAAGCGTATTTGTTTAGAGTATGAAAAAATGATGCTGATGTTACTGAATTCAGAACCGTATTTGTTTAGTATTTAGAAAATGGTGGTCTTGTTAATGAATTAAGAACCGTATTTGCTTAGTATATGAAAAATGGTGATCATGTTAATCAATTAAGAACCGTATTTTTTAGGATGTGGAAAATTCATGATGTTACTGAATTAAGAACCGTATTTGTTTAGAGTATGAAAAAATGATGCTGATGTTACTGAATTAAGAACCGTATTTGTTTAGTATTTGGAAAATGGTGGTCTTGTTAATGAATTAAGAACCGTATTTGCTTAGTATATGAAAAATGGTGATCATGTTAATCAGTTAAGAACCGTATTTTTTTAGTATATGGAAAATTCATGATGTTACTGAATTAAGAACCGTATTTGTTAAAAATATGGAAAAATCATGTAGATGTTACTGAATTAAGAACCGTATTTGCTTAGTGGAGAAGGGTGATCATGTTAATGAATTGAGAACCGTATTTGCTTAGTATATGGAAAAATGGTGATCATATTAATGAATTACTAACCGTATTTGTTTAGAATATGGAAGAATTATGCTGACGTTAATGGATTAAGAACCGTGCTCGTTTAGAATATGGAAAAATGGGGGTCATGTTAATAAATTAAGAACCGTATTCGTTTAGAATATGGAAAAATTATGCTGATTATAACGAAAGGAGATATGTTGTTGTTTTATAAAGATAATCAGGTTGCATGTAACAGTCATATAAATAACTGGTATCAGCATCTCCCCAAAAAATAAAAATAAGAAATATGAAAGTATGTGTGTACGTATAGAGATATTACACGTTATCAGAACCACAGATACTGTCTTTTACTTCACAAATTACTGCTTTGGTTGTTATTGGCTATTAACAAGTTATCTTGTGATAGGGTCTCACTTCCGGCCGTTTGTTTTTGCTGTCAAGAAATTTATCATTGTGAGTGATGCAGTTTTTGTTTGATTCTGTAAGTACTCTTCATCCATCTCATTGAAAAGTATTTAAATTCTTGAAAAGTACTTCATTTTTTATAGATGATGTACTTTGCACTTGGGTTTCTATGTTTGCAAAATGGCGAAATCACATTATTTAGAAAATAGATATTGTTTGTAGTTCTGTTTCAATTGTTCTTTTCTTTTAGATTTTTTTTTTTTTATCTTTCGAGTTTAAGCCTGGTTATTTTGCATTCTGTTGAATTTGAAGCTAACAGTCTGTATATGTATACAGAAAATGAATTACTGTTTTATTTTTTAAGAATGGAATCCGGAAAGCTATATGTACTGTTTAGTTCTTAAACAAACACAAACAAACTTAATCTTACAGTTCATGATTGAAGTTTATTTTTGAACCTTATGTTCTGATAGATATATCTCAATTTAGGTTCATGATAAATACCGTTTTATCGTATTCATTCTCATTTCTAGTGTAATTAATTAGTTCATTGTTCTTTATATTAGCGCAAATCTTAAGTGGCAGCTTTTATATAAATGCATTTTATTTACTGCAGTGTAACAAATAGCATTTAATACTTTTAGTTTTCTGTAAAACAAAACTGTTGTGGCCTCTTTGTCTGTCCGTCTGCACTTTTTTCTGTCCGCACTTTATTCTGTCCGCCCACAGATCTTAAAAACTACTGAGGCTAGAGGGCTGCAAATTGGTATGTTGATCATCCGTCCTCCAATCATCAAACACACCAAATGGCAGTCCTCTAGCCTCTGTAGTTTTTATTTTATTTAAAGTTAAAGTTATCCATGATCGTGCTTCTGGCAACGATATAGGCCAGGCCACCATCGGCCCGTGGTTAAAGGTTCATGGGCCGTAGCTCATACAGCTGTGTACCGAGACCACCGAAAGGTAGATCTAATTCCGGTGGCCTTGATTATACGCTGTAGCGGCCACACAGAAAACTCGATTGCGCCGAAGTTTCTGGTTGTACCTCATTTTTTTTCGTCTCCTTCCTTTACATGTATGATTATGTGTGTGTGTGTGTTCGGTTTTGGAAATAGTGATGACAGTTTTTAATTTGTTTTATTTTTTTGTCTCTTCCAGGCTAAACTCCTGGAGTCGTCGCATCACTGGATGGGAACTTCTATGGCTGGTAAGTGCCACCTCATTTCCCCAGTCGTCCAATCAGAGATGATAATGATGATGATACCGAAGAATGATCTTACTTAATTCCTATTAGTCTCTAAACTTTTATGGCAAGCTTTGAATATGTCAACTCCATTTCGATAAATTCTACTTTTTCGGAGAGAATAGGGAGAAAAGTGAAACGCTCCTTCTCATCATTTCTTAGTGAACGTTGTTCTCGCTTTTAAAAGTAATCCTTTCAATGAGTCTTTAAAAATGAGCGTTACTCTTTTAAAAGTATCCTTAATTGGTGATGTATCGTGGCCCTAATTGGACGGCTGGGAATGAATAATTAAGCAATTTAGTCATTAGGGGTCACCCAAGATATGTCGTTGAGAGGGACATAATTGTCCCAACTGACGGAAAGGTGTATATATATATATATATATATATATATATATATATATATATATATATATATATATATATATATATATATATATATATATATATATATATATATATATATTTAATTCTTGGGTGACAGCTCCTTGACTCTCATTATTTACGATTTTCTTTTGTATTTACCCGCATCTCTCTCACACTTTGACTTCCTGTTTTTTTCCCCTGAATATTTTTTTCTTAGGTTTTAGATCCTGCAGATGTTTTTTTTTTTTTTACTTTTGGTCCCTCATATTTGGATGAGATTTTTCTTTATTTTTTTGACCCGCCCAGTTTTCCGATTTGATCTAATACTTGACGCTTCTCCGGTGTTACGGGACGAAACAACGTAGCCGTTGAGTGTTGTTGTTGTTGTTTTCTCATCAATGTCGCTGACTGGTGTGTTTTAAAACTCGCCCACCCCCTCTCCCATTGCCTATCCCCCCACGTCCCTCATCCCCCCTCCCCTGAAAAAATCACACATACGACATCATCGTCTCATTGCGCGGAATACCTGTCTCCCCCGCCCCCTTCCTCCCCACAGCGGAAGTTAAATTTAGCTTGTGGAGTTGGTTGACATTTATCGAGGTGAAGTTATTTGGAAAGGACAGGAAACTTCCAATAGAATCTGGTTGAGAACTGGAACGTGGAATTTTTGTTAACATGCATATTTGCATAAGAACGTAAGAGCACCCTTGCGCATGTGAGCATACTATACAACATATAATATATATATATATATATATATATATATATATATATATATATATATATATATATATATATATATATGAAGATAAAAAGACATAAAACGCTGTATTACGCGTTGCAGCCATATATTTCGAATACATTTACTTCTGTATTCCTGTATTCCAGTGATCAGGAATACAGAAGTATTGGTATTCGAAATATATGGCTGTAACGTGTATATATGTAGTGTTTTTCTGGGCCATTTTATCTTACAGAACACTGTTAGATTACAGTAACAGAAATTCACACAGAAACACACACACACACATACACACATACATACACACATAGACAGATAGATATTGCATATAATGTGTATTTCCTTTACACTCGTACATTACATGGGTAGCCTTTACAGTTACTTATAATATCAAGCCTTATAATGAATCCACGCAGGTATCTTGCTGTAGAATGAAAGCTATTTTCTTTTAACGTGATCTGGAAGTGTTCCGAATTATATAAAAGTTATAGGTTGACTGGAGTGGGCGACCGTGACATTTCTACCGTATTAAATCCTTGTGACATTACAGTACCTTTGTTATACTTACTCCCGGTCATTTATTCATTCCGTTCGCATACAGCTTTACTTGGGCTGATTCTCGAAGTCTAAGTTTTTTCTATTGCTCTAAATTGTTCGTTGATTCAACTTTGTTGTATTTTTCATTCGTTCTCTCTGTATTTTTCGTATTATCGAAGTATTTACAAAGTCTACGTATGTTTTTTTTTCTCAATTTATTTCCATTTAATTTTGTTGTGTTTTTCATTCGTTCTTTCGGTATTTTTCGTATTATCGAGGTATTTACGAAGTGTATGATTTTTTCTTTTGCTCTAAATTGTTTTTTTCATTTAATTTTGTTGCATTCTTGATCCGTTCTCTCTACTTTTCGTATTATCGAGGCATCTTTTTATTATTTGTTATTCGTTAGTTTTCGTTACCGGTCTTGAATCAAGTCTACACCATAATTTTCATGTTCTTTTTGTTTGTTTATATATTTTATTGCTTTTTAGATAATCAGTTTATTCATTTATTAATTTCTTCGATTTCGTACCAAAGTTATTAAAAATGATTAAATAATGCGGAAGTTTGCTGGTTAAGGTTTTCCGTTTAGTTTCATTACTCCTTTTCCACTTGAATATTAAGATGAAATTATCGAACTTACGATTAACTTTTATATCTCTCGTGTAAGCTAATGTATGATTAATGTATGTGTGCGTTAAGTAATTACATGTTTACGTTATGTCTATATATATATGTATATATATATGTGTGTGTGTGTAATATATATATATATATATATATATATATATATATATATATATATATATGACTTTTATCACATCACCGTGATTCATATACAATCAGTAAGCTACAAGCGTCCTTTAATATCAATTCGCTCTACCTCGGAAATAATATATTTTCATATCATATATGAAAATATATTATTTTTCGAGGTAGAACGAATTGGATATTAAAGGACGTTTGTAGTTTACTGATTTTATATATATATATATATATATATATATATATATATATATATATATATATATATATATATATATATATTACATCACCGTGATTCATACAAGCATTAAGCTACAAAATTCGTTTAATATCCAATTTGCTTACCTCAGAAATAATATATTTTCATATGTTGTCCGAAGGGGAATTTTTATAGTTGACAAGAAGTTCGCCGTCTCATGGGCTCGAACCACGGAACACAGAGCTCACGACGTGGAGCGAATTGAATATTAAACGACATTTGAAGCTTAATGCTTATATATATATATATATATATATATATATATATATATATATATATATATATATATATATATATATATATATATATATATATATATATATATATATATATATATATATATATATATATATATATATATATATATATATAATATATATATATATATATATATATATATATATACATATATATATATATATATATATATATATATATATATATATATATATATATATCTTAACAGATGTAATGAGATCTCAAGTCACGACGCAGATCAACAAGAAGAAGAAGAGACTAAGAAAGAGAAAGCAGAGGAAGGGCCAGTGTGTATGTGTGACTGTTGAATTCCGGAATGTATATTATAAACGCCAGCGTCGGAAATTATCTAAATTGTTTATACTTCTTAACTTCTCACTTAACACTGCCATATACACACACTATTTCTTGTCTTCTGTTTTGTTTACTTGGACGTAAACTAAACCCGTCTCGGGTGTTTATATTTGCGCTCTAGATTCTAATACATCATTAATCAGGTCGAATCGTTACGTGTTTATTGATGGCGTTGAAAAACACCAAGGATAGAGAGAGAGAGAGAGAGAGAGAGAGAGAGAGAGAGAGAGAGAGAGAGAGAGAGAGATAAAACTGCTCGCTGGGAAATATCTCAGAATGAATGGTGGTATTTGCGTTCTGAGACGTTTTATTATTGTGAAATGATATGCAGAATTCGTGCCGAGGTTTTTATTTTTATATTTTATAGATCCAGAATTTTTTTTCTAAATGCATATTGAAGTTCTTTTTTTAATCCCTTTTATTTTTTTTTATTCTTTGATATTAAATTTTTAAATGATTTTAAAAACGGATAACTGTTAGAGTTGCGTGAATTCTGTCTTGTATAAAATAAAATTATCAGCAAAATTAGATTAAAAGTTTTATTTGATATTCCATAATTATACATTATTTATAGTCAGCATAAAGTAAATAAAGCAAGTAACTTGGATGAGCTTACAATACCGTCTTTTTCCATATGTTATGAAAACTGCACATACCAAATGATAAACAGTAGCGAGACACTGATGAATCCCCCTTTACCCCGTTTTCCCATATACTGAGGCCTATCCCCAATTTTCCCCAAAAACGACCCCATTTCCCATTTTCCCCAATCGAATATACTCCCCATTTGGTCCTTGAACGACTCGGCAATCTAATCCCCCCCCCCCCCAGTCAATCATCACTGCAACTTAAGGTATGACTCACACACACCGCAATTTACTTTCAAGTGCGGACTCCCCGAAGCATGATTCGGGAGGATTGACGATACATTTGCATAATTATGTAGAGAAATTCTCTCCTTGTATTGTTTAGTGTAGAATTTGTTTGGTTTGACCACCCCTCCCTCCCTCTCTCCCTCTCTCTCCCCTTCCCTAACCCTGACCTCTACCCTCCACCCGCCCCTACACCTCTAACCCCCCTTCCCTAACCCGTACCCCTGCCCTGACCTCTACCCTCCCCCACCCCCTACCCTCTAAACCCCCCCCCCCATGAGTCACCCGTTTGGAAGTTGATTTATGATGCGGGATTTGAAGTTCGCCGTCATTTATATGGTGCAGCCGATGCAGGGAATTGCTTTTTATATACTCCTCTTGGTTGACTGGCTGGTTGCAAGGTTTTGTGACACGGGCCTTTTTGGGTTGAGTTTGGGTTCGATTGATTTGTGCTGCGTCTGTTTTAGTTCTCTGAAAAGAAAACTATTGTGCCGGCTTTGTCTGTCCGTCCGCACTTTTTCTGTCCGCCCTCAGATCTAAAAAAAAAAACTAATGAGGCTAGAGGGCTACAAATTGGTATGTTGATCATCCACCCTCCAGTCATCAAACATACCGAATTGCAGCCCTCTAGCCTGAGTAGTTTTTATTTTATTTTGTGGTTAAATTTAGGCATAATCGTACATCTGGCAACGATATACTGTAGGTCATGCCACCACCGGCCCGTGGTTAAAGTTTCATGGACCGCGGCTCATACAGCATTATACCGAGACCACCGAAAGACAGGTCTATTTTCGGTTGCCTTGATTGGACGATGTACAAAAAACTCGATTGCGCCGAAGAAACTTCGACGCATTTTTTACTGTTTTTTTTTATCGGTAATTTCACCTTCAAGAAAGGCAGTATGTTAATTAGTGTTTTCACCATCTAATTATGATTTTTATAATGTTCGTCTAGTTGACCGTAAAAGTTAAAAAGCGAACCTTTTGATATGATTCATAATTGTAATTATAATAGTTGAATTGGGTTTCATTTTATATGCACTGTGGCCATTTCTAATTGGTATTTTTCACCTTAAAACGTGGTTTGAGTGTTTCAGAATAATTTTTTTATGATTTGCGGGAAGAATTGATTAATTTCCGCTGTCACCGTTTACTTGGCCGCCTGGGTTCAATTTACCGAATTTATTTAGTTAAAATGTGCACTGGTCTTGTTCTAAAGGGAGTTCTTCAAAGTTATTACAACCTCTGAAAAGAGCCTGGGGCAATTTGTATTTTAACGGAATGATTATTACTGTTGATTTTTTCCTTGGGGGGGGGGATTTTCTTCTGTATATCAAATTCCTGTTTATTTTCGTCGTAAATAATGCCCGTTACTCATTAATGATAACCAGTTTATATAAGCGTTATTTTCCTCGCCATCACACCCCATTTTTCATAAGGGTTATTTTTCCAGTCAAAACGAACGCGTTGATATGCATTACGACCAGTTGATGCAAGCGTTATTTTCCCCTCCGTGAAAAGAAAGTATGCAGATCTATATTAATGATTTACATTCGGGCGTATGACTCACATACAGATTATTGTCGATGTTTGTTTAATTGTCACTGGAATGACGCAGCACAATTTCCGACTTCCGACCAACATATAGAAGCAGATGGCATGTTAGGGCGTTAGCCATCTTGTTTTTGTTATAGTATAAATGTCGATATAGTGATGGGTGGACCGCCTATCGCGGCATAAAAAAAAAAGAAAGATAAAAAAGGAATGGCTGTATTTGCTGCGCGTCGCGCTGCGGTGATTAGCGCATACTTATTAGATTCAATTTTATTAAAGATATTTTAGATGCCAAATTATAGGGCGGCGGCGCCCTAAAACCGATTTGATTTATTTTAGGCTCTGTGACGTTGTTATTGTTAGTAAGCCTACTATAGTTGTAGGTTGTAATTTTAATGGCGTACAGGAAGGAAAGGGGATTTTCGTTAACAAAGCGAACTGTATCAAGTATCTAATTTTATCTTGTAAAAGCGTCTGATGATAAATTAGAACTTCACTTTTAGAGATAAGAAAACAGGATTTGTTACCAAAAACGGACTGTGAGTCAAATGCTTAGGAATGTCTTTTTTTTTTCAACGTTGCTTTTGATTTGATTTACCTTAACTCTTTGTTTATAGAATATATTTTCAGTTTCTGATATGAAAGCTGGATTATCATACAGGCGTACTAAACGGTAGCTTATTTTGCTGAGGTTTATCGCTTCGTATCACCTTCGTATGACGAAGTCAAAACACGTCTGTAATTCCGTGTATGAGAGAGAGAGAGAGAGATTACGAGGTGTATGTTGGTAAATCGAAACAGCGTCAAAAATCTAAGGAGAGAGAGAGATTACGAGGTGTATGTTGGTTAATCGAAAACAGCGTCAAAAATCTGAGGAGAGAGAGAGATAGAAAGATTACGAAGTGTATTTTGGTTAATTGAAAACAGCGTCAAAAATCTAAGGAGAGAGAGAGAGAGAGAGAGAGAGAGAGAGAGAGAGAGAGAGAGAGAGAGAGAGAGAGAGAGAGACTACGAGGTGTATTTTGGCTAACTGAAAACAGCGTCAAAAATCTAAAGGAGAGAGAGAGAGAGAGAGAGAGAGAGAGAGAGAGAGAGAGAGATTACGAGGTGTATGCTGGTTAATCGAAAACAGCGTCAAAAGAAAGAGAGAGAGAGAGAGAGAGAGAGAGAGAGAGAGAGAGAGAGAGAGAGATTACGAGGTGTATTTTGGTTAATTGAAAACAGCGTCAAAAATCTAAGGAGAGAGAGAGAGAGAAAGAGAGAGAGAAATAATCGTTTTGGAGTTATGTGCCTGGCAAATGAACAAAGATAGTCAATGAGACCTGTTTCACAACTGAAACAATATATATATATATATATATATATATATATATATATATATATATATATATATATATATATATATATATATATATATATATATATATATATATATATATATATATATATATATTGCGTTTTACACCTACCCCTCCCTCCCCATTCGCCCTTCTCCTCCCCTCCCTCCCTCCTCCTCCTCGTCATAAACTTCCCTTTTCTGTCCTCTTAATTGCATGCAACAGCATTTGACCCGACACTTGTCAGAGTAGCGTGTGTGTGTGTGTGTGTGTGTGTGTGTGCGTGTGTGATGTTGAAGTAAGGTGTGCTGGTGAAAAGGGGAAGGGAGGTTCGGGTGGGAAGGAGATGGGAGGGGAGGGGAGGGGGCATTTGAGAGGAGGAGAGCGGATGTCAGTAAAGATTTAATTAAGAGACTTAAGCCCAAACCTCAACTTAATGCTCAGCGTTAGGGACATGCTTGTTGGAATACTGATAGGGAGTCAGAGGTGAGGAGAGACGCGAGAAGGTGGCGAGAATTACATTAGGGTGAGGGGGGGGAGGAGGAGGAGGAGGAGGTGATGGTGGTGGTGGTGGTGGAAAAGAACTTTTACAATGATTTGAGGGAAAGAGCGAGATCAAGGAATTCCCTCAGAGGGGGAAGTAAGATGTTAAATCTTTATGATGCACGTATAATCTCGAATATTAATAGCATTTTACTATTGGCTTTCGATGGATTTATCTATATCTATCTACTGTATCTATATATATATATATATATATATATATATATATATATATGTGTGTGTGTGTGTGTGTGTGTGTGTATGTATATGTGTGTGTGTGTGGGTGGGTGGGTGTGGTTATGTGTTTAAGTCAGCACAATATTACATGTTTATTATTTTTCAAGGAAATTATTCAGGAGTGATTCTCAGACTATCAAAGATGTGTATGTCATTAGGACATCGGGATTAAATAGGAAATTTGTGATGTTTTGAATAAATCACCCTCACCGGATAACAACGTAGACATAATAAATTAAGAAAAATCACAAAAATATTCGTGAAAAATATGGGAGAAGCAGCGGAAGGCTTAGAAAATAGGCAAAGGAAAATAAATAGTGAAGGGTGTTAAAAGCTGTATGAGAAATAAGGGTAGGACAGTGTGAAGGGCGTGAAAGGAAAACTAAGTGAAAAAAGTGAAAGGTTTTTGAAGGGGAAATAAGGGGGAGACGGGGATTTGGTGCAAAGGCTAGAAAGGCGCAGAAGGAAAGAATAGCAAAGGATTTAATGGATAGTAAATGAGAATATAATTTTTTTTACAACCTGGTTGTAAATGGGAAATAGTGGAAGGTTAAGTAAAAGGTAACTGTATTTAAGAGGGAAGAGAAAAGAGGAGAAACTTTAAGAGGACAGTGAACTAACATGACAGTCTTTCTTTTTTTTTCTTTATTTAAGTTTTCTTGTTTCGTGTTAAAGGGCAGACGAGGCCTTTGTGATACCCGATGCAGTTTAGATTGCAGGAGGAGTTGTTGATGGTAAATATCTTAATCCCGGCAGGCGGCTCGTGATAATATTCTAAATACATTACTGGCACAAGACAAGAAGGGGGTGGAGTCAGTTTCGATCCCATGATGGGTCAAGTTAGATTACGAATCACGGAAAGAGGCTTGGAAGAGTTAAAGGGACGTGGAAAGTATGTATAATGTATATGTATGTATATGTATATATATATATATATATATATATATATATATATATATGTGCGTATGTAAATATATGGATGTGTGTGTTTGTGTATATATGTATACGTGTGTGTGTGTGTGTGTGAGATTCCATTCCTTTTAAGATACGAAGGAACGAAAAAGAAAACGGAGTTTCTCCTATACTTATTTCGCGTGTTGAGTGCAGTGAATGTTACATAATGATGTGACATTTATTCAACTTACTCTTTACATATATGTCCCTGTATGTGTGATCAAGACAGAGGACGTCTTATTTCCCGCGATATGTCTGAAAGAGGAGTTGGGGGAATGGTAGGAGTAGGAGTAGGAGTAGGAGAAGGAGTGAGTGGGCCCGAAGTCATGTTCTAGGATTGGAGGTCTCCCTTTGTTCGGGTAATCAGCGCTGGTAATAAAACTCCTTATCACGTTGTGCTTATGAACGTTATATTATAATGGAGAGTGATAACCTATCGTGTGGCATATCAACATAGCAGACTTACACAATGGCTGTTGGCGACGTGGCCAGGAACTTAACCATCGGCGGCCGGGGCAAGGCGAAACAGCCCTTGGGCGGAGGGCGCGGAAGTGCGATATCGCCCTGAGTCTTCGCTGGCGAGTTCATCGGATTATGCCCATAGGAAATTTCAGGAACCTGAGAGGGCTGGAGGGTGGATTGTTTTAGATACATATATACGTATGTGTCAGTTATGTGTAGGTATGTTGTTTTATGTTGTTTATGCGGCGGATGAGTTTTCTTGCTCTATTAATCGTTATGTATTTGTAGATTGTTGTCACCGTTAAGGGGAGAGAATTTTTCGGCATTCATCGGTATTGGTTTTTAAACGCATAGATTTTAAACGTATAAATCTTCGTAACTATGAAGGCTTATAAGGAAAGGACTGTGGACCAAAACCCGTCACCGAAATCTCTCTCTCTCTCTCTCTCTCTCTCTCTCTCTCTCTCTCTCTCTCATTTTCCTCCGCGTGGAAACTAACCGAATTGCGATTGCTAATAGTGGCTTGCAATAACGAGCAACCTTAAATCAAGTTGTGGTTATTT
>NC_089759.1:14576656-14591656 GCF_040412425.1 Macrobrachium rosenbergii
CTCTCTCTCTCCACCCTAACTATTAGAAACTGTATTAAGAGATATTCCTCTCTCTCTCTCTCTCTCTCTCTCTCTCTCTCTCTCTCAAAAGCAGCATTAAACATGCACTGACTGCTGACACTAACTCACTGTCATTCTGGAAAATGCCTTTCCTCCTTTTGTAGTAACCATAATTAACTTATTAATGTTTGTATTGAGTCGAAGTATTTTTTTCTCACTTTCGTATCTGGATGAGAGACGCTACATTTATTTTTTTTCTTTCCCAATTATAAATCCATGTCATTTCCTTTAGTGGCACGGCTCCTTATACATAATCATTAACATCATATTTTAAGCAGTTTCGCTATGAAATTTCGATGATGTATTATTTCTTAGGCCTAAAAAATTTCAGCGTTTTGTCAATGTCGCAAACTTGATCGTCTTTGGCTGGTACATTTATCTCTCGAAGTGACGCGCCCGCGATGTGTTTGTGTGTGTGTGTGTGTGTATGTTTGTGTCTGTGTGTGTGTGTTTGCACGTTTGTGTAGTTATGTGTGTGAGATAGTAGAATTCGCTTTTTATTTTTATTTTTTATGAATGGGTTATTTTAATTTCTTGAATGGAACTGGACTGTGATTATTCTAATTGTATAAATTATTATTGTATAAAAGTCTTTGACTGATATGAACATATTAGTGTTCTCTCGATTTTTTATTTAGAATTTTCATGTTTTTCCTTTGTCTGCTTGAATATTTTATCTTTTTTTCTTTTTGTTTTCCCTAATCTTGAAGGTCCTTCCTTCCCCTACAGCCTATACCTGTGTAGCCCCTCTTCCTTCTCCTCCTCCTCCTCCTCCTCCTCCTCCTCCTCCTCTACCTTTCCTCCTTGGCCCGTCACACATTTATCACGGCATTATTCTTCATTTATCATAGCATTATTCTCCATTTATCATCCTTTATCCCCGTTGCTCGTGTCCGGAGCCCAAGCCTCAATGGGCCCACCCGATTTGTATGTCTTAAGATTGTGCCCCTTGATTTCTCTCTTTCAACCACCCTCCCCCTTATTTCACACTTCCCCCTCCCCCCTCCCCTCGTTTTAACTTCGTCAGTTCTTTTATTCCCTTTCATAATGATTCCCCCTCCCGAGTCTTCCCCCTTCCCTCCCTTCTTCATCCCTTCCCCTTTATCCTGACGCTTCATTTCTCGTCCTCCTCCTCGAAAGGGAAGATCCGAAGTTGATTAGAAAGTAGCACATTTTGTTTTGTAAATTCGACGTCGTTGAATTTTGGAACTTCCGGTATAGTAGCAGCGGTGGTAGTGTTTTATTTTCTGTTTAGAGTCAGTGTAATTAAATCATTGTGCTTTCAGTCATCCCATAGTAGTACTAGTAGTATTTTATTTACTGTTTAGGTTCAGTTTGATTAAATCGTTGTATATTCAGTCATCCGGTATAGTAGCAGCGGTGGTAGTATTTTATTTCCTGTTTAGGTTCAGTTTCATTAAATCATTGTACTTTCAGTCATCCGGTAGTAGCAATAGTAGTATTTTATTTTCTGTTTAGTTTCGGTTTAATTAAATCATTGTATTTTCAGTCATCCGGTAGTAGTACTGGTAGTATTTTGTTTCCTGTTTAGCTTCAGCTCAATTAAATCATTGTATTTTCAGTCATCCCGTAGTAGCGGCAGCAGTATTTTATTTTCTGTTTAGCTTCAGTTCAACTAAATCATTTTATATTTAGTCATCTGGTAGTACCTGTAGTAGTATGTTATTTCCTGTTTAGTTTCAGTTTAATTAAATCGTTGCATTTTCAGTCAAAATCATGACGTCATATCCTAAAGTCCGTTTTTCTTTAAGCTTTAGTTACTGCAGATATTTGGCAAGAAAAGCAACGAACTCGTATCCTGATGTAACACTGTTGTCAGAGTCTAAATGCAACGAATTTTATCGGCATAAACGCATAATGCGTGATTTTGATTCATTAGCGTATTTCACAGGGAAAGCTCGATGAAGAACCTAGTCTATCATGCCTTGTTTTGGAGAAAGAGCCCGTGCTGCCTTAAGACCATGTTAATCTCTAAAAGCAGGTTTCAGTAAATTATGATCGAATTTTTCTTCCATCCGCCATCGTTGATGTTAATCATCAGGTTTTCATGCATTTCTGAATATATATATATATATATATATATATATATATATATATATATATATATATATATATATAAATAATCTGTATGGGTTTTAAAATTTTTTTTTTCGTTATTGACACGTGGTTTTATCTGCTTATCAGATAACCAGGGTCCTGCAGATAACATACCAAGTCGTGAGTTTACTAATCCTTCATAGAAAACGGAAACCCGCCGTTCTAACGTGATCAGAAAACGACGTCACGGGAAGAATGTCACCTTCAGTAATCAGAGAATCAGAGGCTGTGTAGCTGGAATATCCTTTGAGTCATGGCCAGAGAGTGACATTGATCTGCCCTGTACAATAGCTACTTTGACAGAGTAGGGGAAGACTGCCACACAAATCCTGCTCTACGGGAACAGATACGGAGTTATTTGTACAATATATTTTACGTAAATGAGCGCTCTAAGACTTTAAGACTTTCTTCCGGTGCCACTAGCACGGATTAGAGGAACGGGAGGTTGTGATTACGGGAGCGACAAGTGTACTTATAGGAGGGGGGCTTTGCATGCTAGTATATCCTTTAGAAGCGCCAGTGTAATTACCTGTTAAGGTTACAAAATTATATATATATATATATATATATATATATATATATATATATATATATATATATATATATATATATATATGTGTGTGTGTGTGTGTGTGTGTGTGTGTGTGTGTAGATAGATAGATAGATAGATAGATCAATAGATAGATAGATAGGTAGATATGCAGACATTTAGATATTCATTACCTGAATAGAAAAAGAAGCAGTATTGAAAGATTCAAAGCCCAAATAAGAAGACAGTCTTTGCAAATATTGCCATTGACGTAGAAACAAATCCACAGTTATGTACGGGTACAAATGTATTTAAGAATGAATATATATGTGTACCCTACATAACTGAGTATCTTTAATTAATTCCTGCTGGCTTTATATATAATATATATGTATATATGTATGCGTATATATATATATATATATATATATATATATATATATATATATATATATATATATATATATATATATATATATATATATATATATATATATATCTTACCAATTAATTCTGCCGATCAAAAGCTTTTATTAGTGAGAAATCTCGTGGGTTGTTCTTGCTCGTTTCCTCAGCGTTGAATCTATAATAACTTCCAATAAGTCGTGAGATTATTCTTCCTTAGGCCTATTGCAATGGCATGCCTGTATTTGTGATTAATGGGGGACGAAGGGGGGTGAAGGGAATATTTATTTCGTAAATAGTAACTGTAAACCCGCGTTTATGATTAATGCAGGTGTATATGATGAGTTAGGCTTGAGCGTAAATCACTGGGGTGCTGTAAACAATGTGCTCTCTCTCTCTCTCTCTCTCTCTCTCTCTCTCTCTCTCTCTCTCTCTCTCTCTCTCTCTCTCTCTCTCTCTCCTTCCCGTTTGATGGCTTTACTCATAAATTCATTATTATTTTTTAATATTAATATTAATTTAATAATAAAAGTGTTTAGTTTTTCCTTAGTCATTGTATTCAATTCCGTCTTATGATTCGATATGTATAATAGGATAGCAGTCGTTTTAGTGGTCATATGATATCAAAGTAGTTTAGAAAGTCATTAAAGACTAGGTTATTTAACGGCACGATATTTATAAAATGAGTATACTTAAAGATCTCTTTCATGTTATAAGTAGGATTGAAAATTCAAAGTTATGACAAATATATATATATATATATATTGTGTGTGCGTGCAGTCGACGCAGTAACCAGTTCATTATCCCGATGATCGACCGTTCAACTAAGCTGAGCATCGTTGGCTCTGGTCAGTACTTGAATGAGTACCTCCAAATAAATACCAGTCACTGTTGACATATAAACCCATACACATCCGCCGGACATGAGAGACTCGCAACTTCACCTCAATATATTGATGAAAACCTGAGGGGCAGCGCCTTTTTTGTAGTACTCTCCCAAGGGAAGAAGACACGTCGAGGGAATAAAAAAAAAATCTTTTAACATTTTCCCTGTGTATTTTTAAGGTGAATGACGTGAAGAAAGAATTTAGGGGTTGTCCGGCTCCTTCGCAGTTTATGATGTGAACCCCGGGTTGCAGACGCCTTAGATTTCTCTCTCTCTCTCTCTCTCTCTCTCTCTCTCTCTCTCTCTCTCTCTCTCTCTCTCTCTCTAAATACGCACGCTTTTGCTATTCTTTAACGTCGATTATATTGACTTTGTTATGTCTCTTTATATAAACACACTAAAACTTTTACGCATAAATTAAGTACATATATTTACGGGAGTGTATGAAATACCTTTACATTGCAGTCCCCTGCAGGACCCTCAATCCTTCGTCATTTGTCAGTGATCACGTGACAGAGTAATACTTCTTCATGTCTTAATTCATCCCTTTTCCAAATTCCCGGAACATCCTTGCACTCCGTCCGACAGAGGTAATATTTGTCGGGATTTCCAGGTATATGGCATCTAATATCAATATCCTGCTTAATATTGTTCAGGTAAAAAGATTACTCTCCATTTGATCTCGGCATAGAATTAATCTCAGGAGCTGATAGGAAAATCTATTGTAACGGATCCGTCGGAGTCTGGGAGGAATTTATTTATTTTCTCGACATTTTCGGTCTCTTCGCAGTCCATCGCAGCTTTCCCTTAAAAACAGTTGACTTTATTTATTATTTTTTAAAGGTATTCTCACCTGTGTTTAACCAGGTTAATGCTCTAATTGAACTGTTTCGTTTATTCAGATCACACATTTATTATTATTTTACATTGAAAGGCCTGGGTTCGATCCCGATTTGATTCAGAAAGCTATTTCTGTTCACACGTGATTGTGTGTTGAATATATATATATATATATATATATATATATATATATATATATATATATATATATATATATATATATATATATAATATATATATATATATAATATATCTATATATATATACACACATACATACATATATATATATATATATATATATATATATATATATATATATATATATATATATATATATATATATATATATATATATTAAGCAGTGTATTTAGCGGAGCCTGTTGCTTTTATTGACAACTTGTGAGATGCAAGGCGGTAATCCTGTGCTCAGCATAATTATTATAATTACTTCCCTTATTATTATTAATATTATTATTATTATTATTATTATATTATTATATTATTATAGTAGTAGTAGTAGTAGTATTAGTAGTGGTATTTCCCTCTCACCGACAGATCCAGAATGCGCGTTTTATTATGGAGTCAGCGCTTACGTATTTAAATCCTTTGTATATTAAGGCTATTGGTTTTCCGCGAGATGCAATAACCATTAGAATTCCATTAGGCCTAAGACGTGTTTGACATTCGTTTAAGGGGGAAGAAGAAGGGGGTTTTCGCTTAACTCTCTCTCTCTCTCTCTCTCTCTCTCTCTCTCTCTCTCTCTCTCTCTCTCTCTCTCTCTCTCTCTCTGGAGGTTTCAGTAAGCATAACTTTGGTTTCATCACCTGTTCTCTTGACCTGTTATAATCGCTGTTTTTGGGGGGGTTAATTTCTCATTCTTTTCCGCTTCTCCCTTCTCTTTCCCCTCGTCTTATTCTTTTACGAGAATGTTTTTTGTGTTTTTTTTTTCCTCCTTTTTATTCAGCTTTAATCGTGCTTTTCATCTCCCTTCTCGCCTCCTTGATAAAAAGGTGTGATGAATTAAAGAATATACGATCAAGGGATTTTTGTTGATAATTGTTATTAGTTTTTGATATTTCATTATTGTTACTATTTTCTTTGTTATTATTATTATTATTATTATTATTATTATTATTATTATTATTATTATTATTATTATTATTATTATTATTATTATTATTAATTTGTTTTCCAGATCTTTCATATTCTCTAAATAAACGGAATTGATATCTATATTCAAGTATGAAAATTATCGCCAGAGGAAGTAGATTTTATTGGAAAGTGTCAGGGACAATTAATTGACAATAAAGATGTAATTGATACATTTATAATGACTAACACTTTTATGGGTTGCCATTTCTTTGCAAGTTGGCTTTTATTCACAATCGCCAGTTAGAATGAAGTACTGCTCTCTCTCTCTCTCTCTCTCTCTCTCTCTCTCTCTCTCTCTCTCTCTCTCTCTCTCTCTCTCTCATTTATGTTGAAGTCTTGACCGAAATGCTTTCCGTGTGGATCCCCTTTCGCGTAAAATGACGCAGATATTCGAATACGCTTGCAGACACAATCGTACCCTCGTTTTGTTATTTATTCGATCATTAGATGTCAACATTACTCATGTTAATCAATCCTTTTTAATTAATATAATGACTGCACTCCCAAAAATATGGGTGATAATATCACCGTACTTCCTCCGTCTCTCTTTCTCTCTATTCATTCACTTCCCTGAATTTCCTATTGCATTTGCACAACGGTAGAAAAGGGAGGGGGAAGGGAAAGGGAAGGGTTGGAGGATGATGGTGGTAGAGTCCCCTATATCTCCCTCCCTCATCCTCCTTCCATTCCCCGTCGTCCCTCCTGTGTCTTCCTCTCTTCCCCAATCTTCCTCTTCCTTACCTCTTCCCCTCCCCCCCTCCCTCCCTTCCCCATGTATGGGACGAGCGGAGAACCATTTGTTTCAGCGTTAAAAGCATCGACCTTTTTATCATATTGAAAAGTTTGGAGCAGAAAAAGGCGCTATTCATTTCCACGCTGCGCTATCGACGGCTCGCATTTTTCTTTGTCATCCGTGACGTGCACAAATAACTCTCCATTATTTACACTGCGAGAGCTGTATATGACTAGAAAGTGGAGACTCCGTAGCACCTCCTCCTCCTCCTCCTCCTGCTCCTCCTCCACACTATCCCTCCCCTACCTCTTCCTCCTCTTCCTCCCCCATTCCCACACCTTTCGACGCCCACAACATCCCCCTGCCCGATTCCTTCACGACAAAAATCGTCCTATGCTCTCTCCTCCTCAGATCCCCCATCCTGTACGGCAGGTTCTTTCACTGAATGGAAGGAATTGGGGAACTAAATGAGTGTATGTTTATACACGCCAAAAACCTAATTAGTTAAAGTGAGAATGGAGTTTGAATTTTTTATTATTATAATTGATGAGCCTTATACCATCTTCACATATCACAAACTGGTGAGAAAATGACGCAATGGTTCATTTTTAAAGAAAACAAGTTGTCATAAATCTTTTAAACTTGGGGATTGGTAAGGAGACTAAAAGATTCCACAGTCTGCAAGTGTAGGGGAAGAGTTCACAAAACGAAACCCGGTCATGGTTACAAACTTCGCTCAGGAATTGAGTGGCATAGGTCTAATGGGTTCCACGCCGCCATGCTTAGCTCCAAGCACTAATATGCATTCTAGCAGCTTTCCAGGCTTTGTTTGAAGTTAGTTTTAAGTAAAACGAGAAGAAAATCGGCATTGGAGGGACGAGGGCGGTGGAAGGGAATCTTCTATAGGTACGGGAGCAATATTTGTGAGCAAGGAAGCAAATCGCATGCTTGGTACTTGAGGGAGAGTGGTGCACGAAATACTTCGGTTGTCTGAACACCTTCCTTTGATTTCAAATAGTAGATTTTTATCAGGTACGTGAAAATGTTCTTTGGCGTTGATTGTCCTTACTAAAATTGAAACCCGTCGAAACTTGAGATCGATTTCGATGTACTAGTTGTTTTGGAATTTCAAATGATTATTAGACAAGGTTTGCCTGAATTTCTCACATACGTTCAAATATACCTCAATAGTCCAGGAATAGACTCTGTATTTTAGCTAGCATATCTTCACATACTTTGTAAATATTTCTGCCTTCTTGCAGCAACAGAGAAACAGAAAAATTGAATTGAAAAATTTACAAAAAAAAAAAAAAAAGACTCAAAACCAATAACTTGAATAATGTGAGCGATTGCCGTGGTAACACCACCCACACTTCTCCTCCAGATAATTCATCATTCGTTTTACAACCGGAATGAATTCGTAGTGATTTAGATTTTGAGGAAACGTTCCATTTATAGAGAAGTTTTATGGCCTGGTAGACTTTTTTTTCCTCTCTCTCTCTCTCTCTCTCTCTCTCTCTCTCTCTCTCTCTCTCTCTCTCTCTCTCTCTCTCTCTCTCTCTCATATATTTGTAGGAAGAGCTGAGGATTTTCCTCATGTATGCGACAAAGTATTTGTTATTTTGTCCAAAGAGGAAATCAGATGTGTATATGGATTAATGTATGCTTGTATGTATGTAATGTATGTATACATAGTGAAAGAATGTTTGTAGCAGGAGCTGTTAACTTGCTTTTTTGTTAGGAAAATGGCATATTACTGTGTGTGTATGTGTGTGTGTATATATATATATATATATATATATATATATATATATATATATATATATATATATATATATATATATATACTGTATATATATATATAATTTTTGTCTCATATTAAAGACTTGTTCAGTCTGATTTTACCACGATAACAAAAGAGAGGATCACTTCATTAGACTTCTTTAGTCTCAGGGGTAGATTACCTGTTAAAATTTTCTTGCTTTTTTTTCTGTCTCTCTCTCTCTTTCATAAATCACTCTTAGTAACCTTTTGAAAAGTGAAGAAACGCAATCAGCGGATGGAAAGGTCACGGACGACCAGTAAAGATTTAATCACAGTTTCCGATAACTTGGTCTAATTTATAATTGCCACCCTACCTCTCCCTCACCCTCTCTCCTACCCCCTCTCCCTCATGTTTTTGTATCATGGTTCCGAAAGAGTCGAAAGGCCTCCTCAATGGCTATTTCTGATTTGGTAAAGAAACTGGGCGTTTCCTTTTGTATATATATAATATTTCGGGCGGAAAGGTTAAGAGTTCGGGTTGAGTGCGTGGTCGTGCGGTTTTCTTTCTACTTCATAGGATATATGTTGAAAATTAGGCTATTAATTTTCATAAGGGAGGATTTTCTTTTTTTTTTTTTTTTTTTGCCTTCAGTTACATATTCGGTTTCTTTGACTCGAAACAACGTCTACTTGAAAGACTCTCTCTCTCTCTCTCTCTCTCTCTCTCTCTCTCTCTCTCTCTCTCTCTCTCTCTCTCTGGCTAAACCGGACCTCCGTATCTCGTAGATTTTGTCCCAGGTTCAAAGCTAAAAAGGTTCTTAACTGATATTCCTACAGTAAGGTCATCGTTAATGATGAAGATTCTTTAAGGCTGTCACTGAAAGAAAGCATAAAGAGTGTTTGAGGAGGTCAGGAGGCGTCGTCGTAGAAATACATAGGCTCTTCGTGTGTAGGCCTAGCCCAAGCGCCGTCTATCGCTAATCCGTTTCATTCAAAACGCATCACTGGACTCTGAAGGAAGAAATGAATAAGGTGGAATTATTTCTTATCCAAGATGTGTGCATAATCTAGATGTTGATTGTTTGGGTATTCTTGCGCCGCCCCCGGGAAAACACCGTTTTCGGGTCTCTCTCTCTCTCTCTCTCTCTCTCTCTCTCTCTCTCTCTCTCTCTCTCTCTCTCTCTCTGGCTATTTGTGACTTGCGTCTTATCTCGAACTCCCATCATCTCTCTCACCTGTCCCTGCGATGGATAGCGACTGCCTGATGATTAAAGGATGTAATAGGCAGTGTAATGAATAAAAGAGAACTTGATTAATAATTAACTGAAGAGGGCCGGGGGGTGCCAAAGGACTTTGGATTGTTAGTCTAATTATCTTTCAAATAGATACTCGTGCTTTGACTTTGAGTCGCTAAGCGTTCGCCCGGCTTTTGTTTTATGAATGAATTGTCTCTCCTTCTTTCATTTTCTCATCATCCAGAGAGGCGTTTCCCTTTAGAGAGTTTCTTAAGCTCTAATTAGTAGTTGTCATTAAAGAATTGAAGTGATTTTAAGTGTTGGAGGGGAGCGTAGACTGAGACTGAGAGGCCTAAGCTTTTTCTTGTCTCCGTTCTCGTGTTTCTCTCTCTCTCTCTCTCTCTCTCTCTCTCTCTCTCTCTCTCTCTCTCTCTCTGCTTCGGTTACCGAGTATTTTTCTTAATCCCTATTTTAGCGAGTTTTCCGATATTTATAGAATCTGTGTATGCAAGTTCATCTACCGATGAATGTTCAGAACGAATAATTTTCACATTCTATAGATAACAGCGCCTAAGGTTCCTAAAAAGAATTTTGTGCACGTATGTTCAATATGGCATTTGTCCTCACATATGTTAGGAGTGTTTTCTCAATAGAATGCGTACTTCAAGTTTCAGTGACTAAGGTATGGTGGGAATGAACACGTTCCAGATTCTTTAGATAGGGAGGCTAATGAACGGCCTTCGAAGGATATGTGGGGACGTCTCCTGGAGAATAGTCAAGGAAAAGCTATCATTTGCGTTATGGGGCAGGTGAGTGGGATGGGGAGGGGTGTTGGGGAAGGGTAGATCTTAAAAAAAAACGGAGGGGGTAGAGGTTAGAGAGAGAGAGAGAGAGAGAAAGAGAGAGAGAGGGAGAAGAGAAAAAGTTCGCCCTGTGCCAGCGTCTCCCGCGACTAATGAATCGTTCCATCATTTAGCTCTGCTTGTGAAAGAACCTCTTGAGTTATCTCGAAACCATTATATTTATCTGCCAAACGAAGAACCACCTCACACTGTGAGAAAACTCACCCCCTCCCCTTCTTCCCTCTCCTCCCCTCCCCCCCCCCCATCTCTTCTTCCTACCATCCACCTTACTATAAGCCTTTGTCCATGCCTTCTCTCATTTGCTTGCCCCCTCCCTTCTTACCTCCCACCCACCCCTATTTTTTTTCTCCTCCTCCTTCAGCCTCTATATAGAAGTTCGTTACTCTTGAACGAGTTGAAGAAAATCTTAACGTTCGCCGCCTTCGTCCTCGTTTCTCAAGTCTCCAGACATCCTGATTGGGTTTGGGAATTTTCCTTGATTTAGTTACATTTTGAAAATGTGATTTACTGTGCCGAGCATGAAGTTATGAAGCCAGTAATAACCAGATATTAAGATGTCTTATGATGGGGATATATATATATATATATATATATATATATATATATATATATATATATATATATATGTATATATATGTGTGTGTGTGTGTGTGTTTGTATGTATGCGTGTATGTATTTATATCTGTGTCTGTATGTATTTATGTTTGCATACATGAAATGTACTGGTACACGTGTGGTTATGTAGGTGCGGAGTACGTAGAACGCTGGAGAATTAAACAATGGCTTGAAAAATGCTTTCTGGGAATTTTATAGCAAGTATTAAAATTCTCTTTGCAATGAGACTTTTCTGCTAATGCACTTGTCCCGTCAATATATTAAAGAATCACTCGCTTGAGTTTCCTCGTACCACAAGATAGAAGCAGCTTTCAGCGAAGCAATACATTACTTTTAAATGTGTGTGAAATTGCGGTAATTCATCATTGGTATTGGAGCTCTCGGTATTAACTACTAATGGTTTTATATTGTTATTGAAGACTTTCAAGTCCCGAGCAGCCTTGCTCGGTCTTCACGTGTGCAAACACACGCACACACACACACACAGACAAGCATTCGAATAATTACTTGTTCACTCATGCATGCGATCACACACACACGCAAGCACTTAGTATTATAGCAACTCATTTAAACTTAAATAGATTTCGCCTTTGGCAGAATGGAACCTCGGCCTCTAGTCGGACTGTGTGAACTTTTCACATAAAGGAAGCCTTTTGGTATTTTTTAATTGATCAGTGTTTCTGTGATCCAGGAGTAGTTGTAAGGGTTCTTGATTATGGTGATGGTGATACCCCTTATTGTGGTCTGTGTGGGCAGGTCTTCCACAGCGGTGATTTCGTTCGGGACGATCACTTGCACCCCTCACGCCACAACAATACCCAGGCCAAGTGCCAGCGTGTTCTTCTCCAGCGGGCAACAAAGACCGCGGAGCGTGTTCATCTTGCGCGTTGTGACTGGGGTAAGGTGTGTACATCGGTCGGTGTTCAGATTTCGGCCAAGGTATTGCACATGATCCGAGAAGCCCACGACCTCTTACACGAAAGCGCCAATGTTGGCTGAAGGCCCCAACACCTCCCCGCTTTTATCCGCATTGTTGTCTGCCCAAAATACCCTCTTTGTGGGTATTGTTTCCTACGGGGTTTTGCTGATTGCGTTTCGTGTCTCCTTTTTTCGCATCCCTCAAGTCCTTTGCTTCCTCGCAGTCAGGTCTGCAGGTTGCTAATGTAGTGTTATTGTTACTGCCATGTTTTAATGAAAGCTATATAGAGGTATTTTCAAAAGCTGGGGAAGTGGTTATAGTAGTGTATGTTGATTTTTACAATTATGACTTGACGGCACACACACACACACACACACACACACACACACACATATATATATATATATATATATATATATATATATATATATATATATATATATATATATATATATATATATATATATATATATATATATATATATATATACATATACACATACACACACAGTATGTCACTGAATTTTCTTCAAGGGTTTTCTCTTCAGTACTTGTACAGAAGAAATGAAAGTATTTGGGTATGCCATTTCAATATTAATTCTTTCTGGAACACTTTGTCATACCCTCCTCTCAATTTACTGTTTATTCAACGTATAAATTCGAGTAACGCTTGCAACCTTTTGAAAACACAGCTTTGTGCTCGACAATGCTAGCCTTCTTTTATGAAAATAAAACATCATTCACAGATACGTATGTGTGTATATATATATATACATACATATATATATATAAAATTTTAATATATATATATATATATATATATATATATATATATATATATATATATATATATATATATAGGTATGTATGCATGTGTATGGAAGTATATGTGTATGTGTCTGTGTCTGTATGGAACAGAAGTGAATTTTTTTTCTTCCATATGAACGTTTAATTTTTTCAGACACTCCTTTTTTTTGACAGCATCCGCTGCCCCCTTTTCTTTCGTTTATTTTTTGGCAAATTGACACGTTATCCTTTCATCCCTAAAGTCTGAAGGGTTGGAGAGCCATCCTCCCCTCTCTCTCTCTCTGTTCTTGAACTGCTAGTGTGTGTGTGTGTGTGTGTATGTATGCATGTGCGTGGGTATGTGTATGTGTGTGTGTGTGTGTCTGCACGCGCGGGCGCTCATGTTTGTTTCTTTGAAAGTCAGTTAGCACCTAAGGTCGCTTTGATGATAAGGTCCTTGAGTGTCTGTGTTTGTTTCCTGGCCAGGTAAGACCCTGAATGATTGAACGCGGCCTTATGCCGTATATGCCTTCCCCCCTCCTGAACGCGGCCTTATGCCGTATATACCTTTCCCCCTCCCGAGTCCGTTTGAACGCTCGGAACTTACTCTTGTTATTCACCCAAACACTAATGGTTAAGCCTCTCTCTCTCTCTCTCTCTCTCTCTCTCTCTCTCTCTCTCTCTCTCTCTCTCTCCTTCAAGAAAATCAAGCTGGGAATAATTGAAAGGGGTTTGAGTATGAGATACAGAGTGGTTTAATACCGTGTTTTATATGATTGCACACATAATTATGTGAAACAAGAAATACATTTGTAAAAATCTGTATATTTTTATTGTTTGTGGAGAAATCGCTTTAGATGGTTTGTCTGAAATTCATCCTGGAAAAAGTCATACACTTCTAAGGGTTTTAAGCTTCATAGTACATAAAGTCACGCATGAACTGCTTAGAAGCTATAATTGCCGTTAAGTGAATAAAAGAGGCGAAAGATTGCCATTGATACATACAGTATCCTCTCTGAAACAGATTACTCTTTTATATTCTTCTTTACCGGTATTTAATGACAGAACCATTTGCCGGCTGTCAAAGTGTCGTCTTTTCAAATCGCTGTCGTATCCTCTCACCAAGAAACAACTGTAGGACCTTTATTAAAGGCTGGAGAGGCAGATTAGCAGTTCTTTTCTCACCCCGTATAAATATCGATAGTCACAAGACCAAAAGCGTTAGCAGCCGTGCTTTCGCGCACTTAGAATGATACAATTACCTGCCATTATCTTTTGAGTTTCGGTTACCTCCTACGCGCACTTGCATTTCCGCGTGAATACGCACTTTCAAGCTCTGTATGAGATAGTTCCTTGGAGTACACACAAATACACACACACACACACCTTCTCGGAATACACGGTTTGAATACACGCTCTACACTTGGAATACACTCACACACACATACACACGCGCTCACACAAAGCAGAGAATCAAGATTTAACAGACGGCCCGCTGCTAACAAGTCAGCGTGAACTAACTGTTTAACTAATCCAGAGCAAACAGTCTTTGGATGTTAACATTATCCTTCCTTGCTAAAGGCCTTGTAATATCGAGACCAGGGAACCTTAAAGAGAGAGAGAGAGAGAGAGAGAGAGAGAGAGAGAGAGAGAGAGAGAGAGAGAGAGGGAGAGAGAGAGTTACCTCTTGAGTAGAACTTACAGTGAGATAAACGTTATTCTTGGAAGTGACTTAATTCCTGGTTTATTTCCTCTTCTCGCTTTATTATTATTTTTTGCATCTTATTATAATTTTTCTCTTTAATTTTATTTCGTCTCTCTTGTTCTGTATTCTGCTAATCGTTGAGCTGAGTATGAAAGTGCTTCCGCTATTTATTTGTTGGGTATATATATATATATATATATATATATATATATATATATATATATATATATATATATATATATATATAGTATATATATTATACATACATATATACATCGTTTATGAAAGTTTTCATGTGTGTATGTATATTGTATCATGAAAGCATGGTGGATGTATTGGTCAGCCAGGATACAAATCGGTATTGATTAGTTTTCTGTTTATATATATA
>NC_089759.1:14594156-14596656 GCF_040412425.1 Macrobrachium rosenbergii
TTGATAGATAGATATGTGGGTAAATAGATAATGCGGACATAACCTGTGTGAACTTACATTGACAGAAACATTTTATTCTTATTAGTATGATGCGTAAATGTTCCATGTTATCGTATGTTTGTGATGAACAAAAGAAGGAAGTATACCGTAGTTTAACCAGACCACTGAGCTGATTAACAGCTCTCCTAGGGCAGGCCCGAAGGATTAGACTTATTTTACGTGGCTAGGAACCAATTGGTTGCCTAGCAACAGGACCTACAGCTTATTGTGGAATCCGAACCGCATTATACCGAGAAATGAATTTCTATCACCAGAAAAGTTGCTTGAATTTATATGTTGGATGCGAGTCGTATTTACTTTGCATAAATTAGGCATAAGCGATACGCATATGTATATCGCATTTGATTTGTATTTAAAAATACTTATATCTATTTCGCATATGATTTGTATTTAACAATACGTATATGTGTATCGCATTTGATTTATATTTAACAATACGTATATGTGTATCGCATTTGATTTGTTTAACAATACGTATGTGTATTTCGCATTTGATTTGCATTTAACATTGTGTGTATGTATATCGCATTTGATTTGTGTTTAACATTGCATTTATGCATATCGCATTTGATTTATATTTAACATTGCATATATGCATATCGCACTTGATTTGTATATATAACAATACGTTCTGCGTGTGTATATCGCATTTGATTTATATTTAACAATACGTATATGTATATCGCATTTGATTTGCATTTAACATTGCGTATATGTATATCGCATTTGATTTGTAATTATCAATACGTATATGTATATCGCATTTGATTTGTATTTAACAATACTTATATGTATATCGTATTTGATTCCTATTTAACATTGCATATATTTTACATCGCATTTGATTTGTATTTAACAATACGTATAAGTATATCGCATTTGATTTGTATTTAACATTGCATATATGCATGTCGCATTTGATTTGTATTTAACAATTCGTATATGCATATTGCATTTGATTTGCAATGAACAATGCGTATATGCATATCGCATTTGCTTTGTATTTAACAATACGTATTTGTATATCGCATTTGATTTGTACATAACAATACGTACTTGTATATCGCATTTGATTTGTATATAACGATGACCCTAACCTTACGAGGGACGCGAACGCATACGCACTCAAATAAGTCTGATGCTGTTGAATATGTTAATC
This sequence comes from Macrobrachium rosenbergii, assembly GCF_040412425.1. Taxonomy (NCBI): domain Eukaryota; kingdom Metazoa; phylum Arthropoda; class Malacostraca; order Decapoda; family Palaemonidae; genus Macrobrachium; species Macrobrachium rosenbergii. The sequence continues at coordinate 14,595,376 of NC_089759.1, forward strand.
TAATTCATTATTCTAATTCATCTTTGACCTTCGCCATTCCCCTGCGTGCCAACCCAACAGTTCCCCCGAAGGCTTGGGTGCCCGACGACCCTCTCAGTGCGCTTTTCTCTCTCATCTTGCTGTTGCATCGCCAGATAATCCCTTAATCAGTCGATCAACCAATCAGCCTCGTGTCACCTTATCGTCTGTACCTATAGGAAATAAATTACGTCCTACAGGACTCGTTAAAACTACTCGCTCGAACTGTTGCTTTGGAAGGAATCTCTCGGGCCTTCAAGTGGTCTTCAGAGAAGGAATTAGCGCAAGGCGTTTTCTTTTGTTCTCTTATTTGTTCGACTTACTTATTCAGAATTATGTGTCGTAAACAACCTTGGGTTATTTTATGCACTGAATTATGCGTTTATGCACTTATTACGTTTTATATATATATATATATATATATATATATATATATATATATATATATATATATATATATATATATATATATCTATATATATTTCTCTTAGTCTAACTTACATTCAGTGTACGTTCCTAGATATAAAATACCTTCTGTCAACCTTCTAGAGAGAGAGAAAGAGAGAGACAGAGAGAGAGAGAGAGAGAGAGAGAGAGAATTATTTTAGGAAGAAAAGATTCTTTCTTTTTCTCTGTTTTCTGTGTTTGTGTGTGTGTGTGTGTGTTGAGGAAAACTAAGGAGTGAGTGAGTGTGAAATAGTGATCTTTTGTTCTTATAATAATTCACGCATTTTATTGGGCACTTCTCTTACATGCAGTCATTCTCTCTCTCTCTCTCTCTCTCTCTCTCTCTCTCTCTCTCTCTCTCTCTCTAGGTGAAGGTAAACTTGTGGAGAGAGTGAGAGAAGAGGGAGGGGGTTAGGGAAGGAAAGGGAACGGGCTTCGAGTGATCATTGTTCTTATAATAATTCACTCATTTTATGGGGCCCTTCTCTAACATGTAAACTCTCTCTCTCTCTCTCTCTCTCTCTCTCTCTCTCTCTCTCTCTCTCTCTCTCTCTCTCTCTCTCTCTCTTTGTGAGGAGATGGAGATTCTATACTGCGATTTATGACGGATGCCGATCAACAATAAAAGAGAATGAGATTTGGCGGCGATAAAAAGGCCATGTGTTGCCGCCTGCCCGTATTTATAATAAGTTGGTGTGTGCCTTATCGACAACCAATCGTAGTTCGCGAAATAGTATCGAAATGGCAAACTCTCTCTCTCTCTCTCTCTCTCTCTCTCTCTCTCTCTCTCTCTCTCTCTCTCTCTCTCGTTCGAAA
>NC_089759.1:14601656-14604156 GCF_040412425.1 Macrobrachium rosenbergii
CCCGATAGAGAACGAAGACCAATGAACAAACAGCGCCCGACCGGCCAACTCACTTCATATTTCATATCAAAAGCATACAAGTGCTCACTGACGCTGGTATATCGCTCGGCCAGCGGGAGAAAGAGAGAATGAAGAAGAAGAAGAAGAAGGAGGAGGAGGAGGAGGAGGAGGAGAAGAAGAAAAAATCTCCCATATACATTTTTGTAAACACGTACAGATGATGATGGCAAGGCTGCCAGACCCAAGATGTTTCGGAATAAGAGAAACACGGCAATAGAAAGGCGGTATTTAGGCGGTTCGGGGTTGAGCCCTTCGGGGTTATAGTAGGTTCGTCGGGCTTTGGGTTGACGTGGGGGGCTTGGTTGGGATGCGGGGGCGGTTTGGGGAGGGGAAGGGGTGGCTAGTGTTTTGGGGTGGAAGCCGTGCGTGATGCTTACTTAACCTCCCTTACCCAGCACAGACAGTCGAGGTCTTTAATCTTGAACCGTGCCTTGTTAATGTATAGCAATAATAACAATCATTAAGGGAATGTTCTCTTTCTTCTTTTTCTTCCAGTTCTCTTGTATAGAGAATTATTCCCCGGGAGATCATTTATCACTCTACTCTTTTTTTTCTCTCTCTCTTTCTTTCTTTCTACCTTCTCTTAGCTTTTCATTTTTCAATGTGAGAATATAATGCGAAGCAAAATGACTAATCTCTCCGTTCATAACATTACGGAGCGTTGCGATAGGCTTAAGCCTTATTATTAGTATCGGGTACAGGATCTGCTTCTCTGGGAGAGATCATTATTCATTTTCCCCATTGGATTACTACTCTGTGTATTGCGTGTGTGTGTGTGTATGAGAGAGAGAGAGAGAGAGAGAGAGAGAGGGTAAGTAATCTTTAACCTTTGTAATCTGCTGACGGTATTATATATGTATATATATATATATATATATATATATATATATATATATATATATATATATATATATATATATATATTAATTATATACATATATATATATAACATTGCCCTTCTAGACTTATTAATTAAGAGAGAGTTCAGACCAGTGTATTTCTGAGATTATGCCTTAACTGCTTACCTGTAATTGTTTTAAATTCCACAATTCAGTAAAATTTTAGATTCTTCTTCTTATCCCTGTGAGAAAAGGAAGTTCATGTCTACGGTTCTGATGAAGTTCCGTTGTTTTCCGAGGGGAGAGGCCTAACTGAGGAGAGAGACCCGGGTGTTAAGCCAAGGTGGGTGGTTTGCTGTTATTAGAGGGAAGGTGAGGGGACGCCCTCCACCTCGCTTCCTCCCCTCCCCCCCCCTCTCCCTCTCCCCTTGGTTACGGGGTGGTTTGGGTCTCCGGGGAGTAGGGCATAGAAGGCGCCTTGCACTTGACATGTTATTTATTTTGATCTTTTTATATGGTAATGGCAATGATTTTTGGCCAGGCATTGAGAGAGAGAGAGAGAGGTTAGGGATTTGGAGAGAGAGAGAGAGAGAGAGAGAGAGAGAGAGAGAGAGAGAGAGAGAGAGGCAAAAATGAGATGGAAGGAAAGCGTTTGTGGAGTTTGAGGTTGATGTGATGAACAGGCAGGAGTTTTATGACTGTTAGTGAGAGGGGGCGCTGTTTGTAAGGTCAAAATATAGTTTGTTTTTTTATATATATATATATATATATATATATATATATATATATATATATATATATATATATATATATATATATATATATATATATATATATATATATATATATATATATATATATATATATATATATATATATATATATATATATATTAACTTAACCTACAGAAATAACGTGATCCTTTGAGTGGCTTACACCGGTGGAATGAAGATTACCTTGTAGATGTCCTCTCTCTCCCTCCCTGTCTCTTCCCTTAAACCCACAACAGTCGACTGGCAACAAGGAGCATAACAGAGATCTACTGGATTATTAGGAAACGGGTCCCATGTCGGTCCTTCCTCGCCCGATCATGAGATCCAACGTTGGCTGTGAGATGAACGCGGTACCGCCTCCACACCAGGGACACACACGCGCACACACACACACAGAGAGAGAGAGAGAGAGAGAGAGAGAGAGAGAGAGAGAGAGAGAGAGAGAGAGAGAGAGAGAGAGAGAGAGAGAGAGAGAGGAAAATACCTTGCCACTTTTCATAACATAAATATTGTTCTCGGATCAGCTATTTCTTCCTTTAATTGAAACTAAACTGCTAATGTTAGTATAATTATAATTATAAATGTGATAGAGAAAATTATATACATATGTATATATGTATACATAGGCTATGTATATGTATACATATATGTATATATGTATACATATATATGTATATATATGTGTGTATGTATTACACACACATTTATGTACATTGATATATATATATAATACTCGTATTTCACCCGGTGGAAAATGAATGCATAATAACACTTCTTGGTTAAAAGGACCAGTGTAATTACGTTGCTGAAGTAGAATATGTTAGCAAT
>NC_089759.1:14616656-14621656 GCF_040412425.1 Macrobrachium rosenbergii
TCCCCGCCTCCTTTTATCCCTCCCCTCCCCTCACCCCCCCCCCTCCCAGGCTCTCTTCTCCCTTCCCCACCGCATGAGTGGCAATTGGTGGATAAAAGGAAGGTGGTAAATTTGAATTAAGGACACTGTCAAATGGTAAATGAAAGACACCAACGGAGGAGGAAATCAAATATAAGATGTTTCTGAACAAAAGTGCCACTCTGAATGACGGTAGAAGGGGAGGGGATGGGAAGAGAGGGAAAGAAACTGGGGAGGTAGAAATGAGAGTAGTAGCAGTAGTAAGAAGAGCAAGGACCCGAAATTATGAATGGAAGATACTGAGGATGGGAAGAATTATGGGGGAACATGAAGAATGTGACTGTATTTTGAAAGGAAGAAGAGAACGAAGTGAGAAGAAACAGGTGGAGGAGTTCCGAATAAGCTTTAGTTGACTCGAGAGAGAGAGAGAGAGAGAGAGAGAGAGAGAGAGAGAGAGAGAGAGAGAGAGAGAGAGAGGGTGCCACGGCTCTGTCGGGTCCATATTCTGTGTCGTCACTCAAGGGACAAGGTGCGCTTAAGGGACACCTCGGGGGTGATTCATTGATCGTCGGGGGGAGGGGTGGTGGGGGGGAGGTGGTACTGTGATTGGCAAGGTGATTTCTTCAATGTAGGTTTTGGGATTGGTTTTGGGGGAAGGAGGCTCCCCCCCCTTTTTTTTCCTGTGATTTGTCTTCTGGGTAACAAGAGACGGTATTTTTTTTTTTTTTTACCTCTCTTAAGCAATCATTGTCTAAGTACCATTTCTCGTGTCTGGGCTTTGTTGGGCGAGATGTTTGGGAGATGTTTTCCCTTTGATTTCTGGTTGGTCGTCGCCTGAGTGTAAACGGGGTGTTGGGTTGGGTGGTTCGTGTAAAAGGGACTTTGTGGGATATTTACCTAGAACTGACGTGATAATCAACTTAGGCATTTACGTCGTGTTGATGTTGTTATTTGAAGAGTGACTCTGTTGTTGGTTGTCAGTATACGTGACGATGTATTTTCGAATGATAGTGAATGATGTAGGGTCTAATGGAAAGCATCTTAGATTATAAAAAAAGTATGTATGTATGCATATATGTATGTATGCTAGATTTTGGGAATAGTTGGCTGTGAGTTGTGGAGTAGGCTGTGAAAATCTGACGAAGTGAGAGTGAGATATAGCAGCAGAGAGAGAGAGAGAGAGCGTGAGTGAGATAAGGATGTTACCGTGATTGGCGAAATGATATATGGGGTTTATTCACGTGTCCTTATGATGCGAATGTCCCCCAGGATGTTGCATGTGATTGATGTGGTGGCGGTGAAGGTGAGGGAGGTCAACAGAATGCATGATGGAGAGGGGTTCTGCTCGGAACCCCACCCCGAAATGGAACTGGACTGAGAAATAAGGAGATGGGCTGACTGGCCGGTCGAGCAGAGGAAATATTCCGTAGTGAAGGAGATTTGATGTGGAATGTATCTGTGAAGGAAAGGAATTTAATGTGGAATGTATCTGAAAAAAAACGGGATTTAATGTGGAATGTGTCTGTAAAGAAAGTGTATCTGTGAATGAAGGGGATTTAATGTGAAATGTATCTGTGAATGAAGATTTAATGTGGAATGTGTCTGTGAAGAAAGATTTAATGTGGAATGCTTCTGTGAAGGAAGTGGATTTAATGTGGAATGTATCTGTGGAGGAAGTGGATTTAATGTGGAATGTATCTGTGAAGGAAGTGGATTTAATGTGGAATGTATCTGTGAAGGAAAGGGATTTAATGTGGAATGTATCTATGAAGGAAGGGATTTAATGTGGAGTGTATTTGTGAAGGAAAGGGATTTAATGTGGAATGTACCTGAAAGAAGGGGATTTAATGTGGAATGAGTCCGTGAAGAAAGAAGATTTAATGTGGAATGTATATGTGAAGGAAGGGGATTTAATGTGAAATGTATATGTGAATGAAGGAGATATAATGTGGAATGTATCTGTGAAGGAAGGAGATTTAATGTGGAATGTATCTATGAAGGAAGGGTATTTAATGTGGAATGTATGTATGAAGGAAGGGGATTTAATGTGGAATGTATCTGTGAAGGAAGTGGATTTAATGTGAAATGTATCTGTGAAGGAAGGGGATTTAATATGGAATGTATCTATGAAGGAAGGGCATTTAATGTGGAATGTGTCTGTGAAGGAAGGGGATTTAATATGGAATGTATTTGTGAAGGAAGGGTATTTAATGTGGAATGTGTCCGGGAGGGAAAGGGGATTTAATGTAGAGTATATCCGTGATGGAATGACATTTAATGTGGTGTATATCGTAGATAAAAGATTAATTGTGGATGCACCAATGGGAATGAAACTGAATGTGGACTGTATCAGTGGGGGAATGAAATTTAATGTGGAATGTATGGGTGGGGAGAAAATAAAAGATACATGGCTCAGTGTCCAGTTATTCAGTCTTAATGGTGGTCCTTATTTCACTAGCGTCTAACTTTAATTTTATTTTTGCTCAGAAAATAATCATTCCTTCCCTTATATCGTTATCATCGTCACTTGAATGTTAAGTACTCGTAAGAAGCTGTAAGCCTAATAGCATAAGAAAGTCGTATATTTGATACGTCATCTCGACTAATATGTCATGAACACAAATTAGTGGTGTTGACGACTCACGTTACAGTTTTAAGTTTTTTTTTATTAAAAGAATATCAAATCATTTGCTGAATAAGATGTATTTGATTTAAATATTTTCACCCCTTGTAATATCCCAGTGATCTTTCAAAACACACACACACACACACACACACACATATATATATATATATATATATATATATATATAGAGAGAGAGAGAGAGAGAGAGAGAGAGAGAGAGAGAGAGAGATCCAAGTTATTTCCAAAATTTATCATTCTCTTAAGTTCAGTTTTAATTTACGCAATTCGTCAGCAACTGGGCTTATCTGTCTGGACGTCCATTGCGTCGATAATTACCACGGCTGGAAGTAACTCCCAAAACTGGTTCGTAATTCCGGGGAGCTGGTCATTGCCTGTTATGGGACGTAGTTAGACAAGGACGTCTGTCGGAAGCCATTGATTGAAGGACTTATATCCTTTTTAACATTTCACATCCAATGGGCGTGTACTGAGGTCGAACATCCAATGGGCGTGTGTCTATACTGAGGTCGAATGCGGTGGGTATGACTGTTGGTAATATTTTTGTAATTATTGTCACTATTTTCTTTGCCTTTCCTGACTCGAGTTAATTATAATAAAATGCATTTCTACGATTGTGATTTTTTTTTTTGTGACGAGATCCACGAACAAGATAGGATGTAATCTCATTACTTCATAAGGATTGTCTCCCCATTTAGACAACATTCAAGTACTCTAAAATGTTCATTTCCTTTTAATTTGTATTCATAAGCTTCAATTGGGACGTTCTCTCTCTCTCTCTCTCTCTCTCTCTCTCTCTCTCTCTCTCTCTCTCTCTCTCTCTCGTGTTAGCCCCGTTGTTCTTTATTATTTTTAGTAAGCTCACTCCTTTTTTTTAGGTACTGAAAGGAATAAACAGCTTGATTTCTAGTAATGTTCCTCTTTTCATCCAACTGGAAACGATGTCACATTTCCTCTATATGTAAATTTACCTAAAACAAGGTTTTGATAAAAATGGGTAAAACGGGAGATTGAAAGCCAACGAATATATTCCCATAATTGACACCACGCGGGGAATAAAGGTGAAAAGAAGTATTGACCTGTACAGGTTTCTTGAGACATCACGAATTCCATAGTTCTTTTGAGGAGGAAGAGTTTTGTGGAGGATAATAGAGCGCTAATTATTATATTAAAAGTAATTCGTTTTAATTCTTTTCGCTCTGTAATTAAAAAATGTATCTGAATATTTTGTTTAAGGAATAAATGGGATGGGCTTAATATGGTTTTGACGACCCGTGTTTCTTTTAATTCTGAGACGCATTTTTCTTGTAGTATATTAGATATGTATATTAAGGAGGTATTTATAAGCAGGAAAGCCGCCAGTTTAGATGCGGATTCGTTTTCACTTTTATATTCTTTTTGTTAATGAAGTATTATACACTTTTGGTATTTAGGAAGGGGCTTGGGGTGGAAGGTGTTGAAACATATAGAATCATGGATCAGATATGAAGTGTTTTTATGTATGATGAGTAAATGTGTGTGGGGGGGCTTTGTCCCCTTCTGGCTAGACCCCCACACCTCCTCCCCTCGGGCGGATTAGCTGTAGGCAGTATTCATCAGAGACCTTGGGGCCGGGCTGCCCCGGTCAAGAGAAGGAAAGGGGGACGGAGGAGGGAGGAGGGGCTGTGTCCCCAAGAGCTTGTTGATTTGTATATTCATGTTCAGGAACCGATGCATCTATAGTGACGGTGTTGGAGAGGGTAGCCGTCAGCCATGGGTTTAAGGTACAGGGGTTTTGGGTTGTTGTGGGGTTAGGGGTGGGGAGGGGAGGGGATGTCTTGCCGGGGTTTTCATTCATTGTTCTCGATAGTTGCCGCTGCTGATTGCTCTGTGGGAACGCGGAGAGAGAGAGAGAGAGAGAGAGAGAGAGAGAGAGAGAGAGAGAGAGAGAGAGAATCAAGGTATGTGTGTATGTGTATGTACTTCCCACTTAAAGGCCCACCAGAGGGGAAGGGGATGGGCCTGGAGGGACTCTGGGGGGCGGGGAGGAGGAGGGGGTGTCCCGCCCCACTGCTTCCTCCCTGCCTGTACATGGTTAGTTGACAGTAATCAGGAAGTTCCTCGTGTGCCCATTGTCTCGTACTGTTTGTAAGTGCTTTTGTACGTACACTGCACGTTCGGAGCCCCAGTCTACCTGCTAGAGTATGGCGTTCCGTGCATTGAATGAAAGGCCTTTTGCCTCTTGTTGTATCGGGTTTCTTCGGTGGGGCGTCTGTGGTGGGGGGCGGGGGGAGAAAATGGAGCGATCGTCTTTTTTTCTTAATTCCTTATCTCTGTTAGCCAATGAATAGCCGTTGTT
>NC_089759.1:14626656-14634156 GCF_040412425.1 Macrobrachium rosenbergii
CAGTTGAGGTTTTATGATGTTCATTTATAATTACTTTGCTGTTGCTTATTAATACCGCAGTTTTGAATTTGGCATTCATACACACATACATACTATATTATATATACATACACATTTTATCTGTAAGTCATTTTTTGTCCAGTCTCTCGGGATGATTGTTTTTTATGAATGAGGTTGCTAGCCCTATGCCCCCCCTCTTGACCTGACCCCAGATGATGCTGGTACCTATTATCACGGCTAGGTCGACTGGTGGGCGGCAGGTCAGGATCGATCTACTGTCCTTGCGAATGCGAGATCATTGATGCACCACGGAGCTATGTGTTACCAACCAATATATATATATATATATATATATATATATATATATATATATATATATATATATATATATATATATATATATATATATATATATATATATATATATATATATATATATATACTCACGCGTGTATGTATGCATGTGTGTGTTCGTTCTTGCTTGCTTGCGCGTGTGTGTGTGTGTGTGTGTTTTGTGTGTGTGTGTGTGTGTGTGACCGGGTGCATTTTGTGTAACTCCTTGACATAAGTTATTGGATGTTTGATTTTTCCTCACGTCGGTATTAGAGCCGTCATTCATCAGCGTTCTTTCCTTTCATTGTTTCTCTTACATTTTCCTTTTATCCTCTTGTTTTGACAGACTGTCTATTTTCGCTCTCCGTTCATAACCCCCCCCACCCCACACTCACAGAATCTCTCTCTCTCTCTCTCTCTCTCTCTCTCTCTCTCTCTCTCTCTCTCTCTCTCTCTCTCTCTCTCTCCCCGTTCGTTCGTAGACAGATCGACCGATGCCAAATTATATTTCTGGCGGGGAATTACCAATATCGGCACATTTTTCTTCGTTAGCTCCTGCCTCTATGGCCAATCAGAATTTATTTTGCGTGGTTCGGCGCGGCCTTCGCTTCTTCTGACTGGTTGCCATTATTCTGACTTTGAGATTCCCTACCGAGCCTTCTCTCATTCTCCTCCCCCCCCCCCTCTCTCTCTCTCTCCTTTCCTTCCTTCCTTCCCATCATTCCACTCCCTTCCGTACCCTCTTCCCATCTCGCTCGCCGTCTTCGTATGCTTAGAAATGTGCGTAAATGTACATCTTCAGTCGAGAGTGAGGAAGGGAGAAAAAAATTTGTCGGTAATATGGTTTATTATACATATTACATACCCATTACACACGATGCGTCACCCATCTCTTCTTCCATCTCACTAGACACCCCCCCATTCCCCCTTTACTCCAAACACGCGTACCTCACCCCGCGTTCTCTCTCTCTCTCTCTCTCTCTCTCTCTCTCTCTCTCTCTCTCTCTCTCTCTCTCTCTCAGAAGACTTTTTGAATGGCGAAATGAATGGTGAAGATTCTGAACTCTAAGCACAGCACGTAATCTTTTTATTTGTGTAAACTGTTGTTGCTTTTCGCTTGTTTCCTTTCTTGCGCGAAGAGAAGAAGAAGCGACCTTTTATTATGTTTCTCTGTTTGAGATTCTGATGCAGCGACAAGAAGATGATGATGATGATGATGATGATGATGATGATGATTTCGGTACGTTTGCTGCGAAGGTTACCTTATCTTTAAGAAGCGATTTCTTCCTTTAAAGATAAGACGGTGTGTTGAGGAAGTTGGCGTGCGTGTGTATTAGGTTTCTCGTGTGTGGGTGTTTGGGTGTATGTGTGTATGAAGTTCATGTGTATTTACACACAAACACACACACATATATATATATATATATATATATATATATATATATATATATATATATATATATATATATATATATATACACACGCACACACACTAGAAGTATGTGTTTGTTTGCGTGAATTGTGGGTGCATGTAAGATTGGTTTTATGTGTCTATTTATATTCATAGATACACTCAAGACACTTTTCCCGTTATCAGAAAGCTATCTAACATTTTACATGGATATAAAACCTCCATCTTTCTAATGTAAAACTTTGCACCGAAACGAGAGAGAGAGAGAGAGAGAGAGAGAGAGAGAGAGAGAGAGAGAGAGAGAGAGAGAGAAGAAAATCTTCTATCCTTACAGCTCACGTTTCGAGGAGCCAATGTTTATTTTTCTTCTTTGCATCGCTTGTGTACACTAAAATAGGGGGCTCAACTGTTCATCTTGGCAGACATTTTTTCTCGTTTCCTTTTCAAGGGTTAGATTTTAACCGGTGTTCTGTAAAGTTGTGTTCCCTTCCCCCCCCCCTTACCCCCAGGTGTGTTCTGCTGGTGTTCCGACCCCTCTTATCGAATCCTTTAAGGAGGAAACACGACGTGACACTGAAGCCATGTATATCTTGAAAGTCGGCGGCCAATATATAAACCCCGCCAAAATGCCAGCGTCGCGAAATATAAGTCTCCGTCAATTCGCGCGGCGTGGGACTTGGCAAGTATATTTCCTAATATTTCAACATTTCCTACGTCTGCATTATTTTTTATCGCGCTTATATTACCCTGCATCGATTTTTCATCCGCTCACATTATTTTTGGCTTGACTGCTAGATGGGAACGAATGGATTTTGGCGGGTGAGCGTTGCTATTTGACGATCATTTCGACAAAATTGGCAAAATTGCTCACTCGCAATGTCTGCTTAGGAAAGAGACTTTTTTTTTTTTATTCTTTCTCTCCCTCCTTCCCTCTCTCTCTCTTTCTTTCGTTTTCCTTTTACCCGTTCGGGTAGAAGGTGAGAGGGCTCGGGAGAGGCTCCTCCATACATCTCTCTCTCTCTCTCTCTCTCTCTCTCTCTCTCTCTCTCTCTCTCTCCTAGTATATTCCTTATTGCTCTTCCTTATTTATTATTTTTATTTTACAGTTCGGTCGTTGAATCTATTGGTGTTAAAAGATGGCTTAGTAAATTCCTTTGTGGTTTGATCAGTGGCCTTCTTTCCTACCATGTGGGAGGGCCCGGGTTCGAATTGTACGGGAGGACGGGCACGCTTCGTCAAGAACTCTGTATTGAAAGAGAGAGAGAGAGAGAGAGAGTAGGTCAAGCAAGCAAGCATTGCTTGGGTTCGTTGTAAACTTTAACTGAAGATGAATGAAACTTCCTCATCCACCAGATATAAGTTAAGCTAAGCTGGTTGGTGAGTGACCCCCACCTCTCTTCTTCTTTTTCCGCCACCACCTTTTCCTCCCCCTCCTCCCCTCCTCCTCCTCCTCCTCCTCCTCCTCCTCCTCCTCCTCATCTTCCTCCCCCTCCCCCTCCTCCTTATTCATGGAAGCTATTACAACTCTTGAGGGACTCGAGGGAAACCGAGGGGAAAAAAGTGGAAGGTCTCTCTCTCTCTCTCTCTCTCTCTCTCTCTCTCTCTCTCTCTCTCTGTCGTTCATCTTTCTACTCTTTTAAGTAGTTCAAGGCCGAAGATGAAACGATGGCGGCGGTGTTGGTGGTGGTGGTCCTGTCTTTTCGATAATCTTTTTTGTCATTGTTTGTATTTACTTCCGTTGCTTTCCCCCTCTCCCCCCTTCTTCCCTTATTTGTCAGTTATATAACTAGAAGCGACAGATTCCCATTTTGAGGAAACGAAATCCTTGAGATTTCAAATATGAAACTGAAACTTCACTAATAGGTGTGCATGCGCGCACGCGCGATCGAGATAATGACTGCATCCATAATCTTGTGAAATAAACGATAGTGAGAAAAATTAATATAAACCATCCACTGCCCCTTAATTCTGGTTAGTTTTCTATACCCTATCATCTTTTTTTTTTTCTTCAGGAAAGAGGCGTTTACTTCAAAAGATTATGGATGCAGTCATTATCGCGATCGCGCGTGCGCACGCACACTCGTATTCACGAACAGGTTAACATCAGCTTAGCGTTTCCAGTATACATGCTCGTTGTAATTGCCCGGGAGGCTGAAGACTTTAATTACCTAGGTGAAACTCATGACTTTTAAGAAAGGGGAGCACGAAGTTAACGTGCTCTCTCTCTCTCTCTCTCTCTCTCTCTCTCTCTCTCTCTCTCTCTCTCTCTCTCTAACATCTTGGTTATTTAGTGTGGGATATAAGTTTGTATAGGAGCTGTGACTTGCCTAGTTCCTCATTGGGAGTGTGGATTCAGTTCTCGGCTAGCACTCTGCTGGCCCCGCGTTCGAATCTCCGACCGGCCAATGAAGAATAAGAGGAATTTATTTTTGGTGACAGAAATTCATTTCTCGCTATAATGTGGTTCGGATTCCACAATAAGCTGTAGGTCCCCGATGCTAGGAAACCAACTGGTTCTTAGCCACGTAAAATAAATCTAATCCTTCGGGCCAGCCCTAGGAGAGCTGTTAATCAGCTCAGTGGTCTGGTTAAACTAAGGTATAATTGATTTTTTCTTGTGACTTGCCTTATTTAAATTTACCGTAGTACAGCGTCTGGAGGTAAAGGAATGTTTGAGAAAATTATATTTATATATTTAATAAAAGGAGCCCATAAAAAGGCCAAAGTGTAGAAAGTTAATGCTGTATATTTTGGCGAACAACTGTCTCCCTCTCCAGGCGGATAACGGATCTGCTTGTAGAGGGAGACAGTTGTTCTCCGAAATATACAGTATTAACTTTCTACATTTTGGCGTTTTTATGGGCTCCTTTTATTAGATGGAATTCTGTTTTAACAGAAAATATTTCAGCAGTCATAATATATATATATATATATATATATATATATATATATATATATATATATATATATATATTTATTTATTTATTTAAAGGCATTTTCATTAACTTATACAAACATGTACCGTATGTTTGCCCTCAACGTGTGTGTGTGTATATATATATATATATATTTTACACACATATATACTGTATATATATATATATATATATATATATATATATATATATATATATATATATATATATATATATATATATATATAAAACATGAAATGTGGTCGTGTGAACGAAAGATGCAAGTTTTCGCAATCTTGTGCTAAATTCGGTTATAAATCAAGTCTTGCATTTGTTTTGCTACGGCCAAATTCTTTTCATTTTTTGACTGCAGTCGGGAGAATTTATTAACCGAAGCTTGAAGTTCACAATATTTTACATGGCAGCTCCACTCCAAGGAACATTTCCATTTACTGGGACGCACTTTGTAGAGAGAGAGAGAGAGAGAGAGAGAGAGAGAGAGAGAGAGGGGGAGCGAGCGAGCGGCGTTTCTTGAAGACTACAAAACGATAGATGTCAAAAGGCTCCAATCCTTCAGGGCGCAACTGTTGTTATCAACCCTTTGAGTAATTCCATAAAGACGATTCTTTGTTTGTTTAGCTTCGTTGCAAATCCCCAAATTGCGGCCATTAGCGCCGCTGACTGTCAGTTCAGAATGGATGACGTCACGTAGTGAAACTTTAGACTAATATTTAAGACTTGTTGTGTCTTTGATGGGTGTGGAAATGATTATTAAACACTGGAGAAGAAGAAACAGCAGGGCATTCGCAAGATTAATGTGTTTACTTAAATATGGGGATATGGGTTGGGTTTTGGGTCTTGTAAATGAGCGCAGTACAAGAAAAAGTTGCGAGAAATATGTTTCGGTGAGAAGAAAAACAGAAATAATTGATGTCAATTTTGATCTCACTCCTAAGGTAGTGATAGAAAGGCTTCTCTGGTGAACAGAGCTCACTCTGACTGACAATACTTAAAAACCTGACTTCCAGATTTTAATCAAAAGGATGAAAAAATTGAGCTAAGCTGACAAATCATGTATTCTCACGGAAGAGACGAAATTATTTTCATTCCCACTGAATAGGCCAAGGATATTCTGTAAAATGCTATTGATATATGCATATTGATCGATGAGTAAATGGTAAATCTGAAGGATACTTTTTTGTTTTGTCTGTGCCAATTCTGTTTAGCTCAGTCTAGGAGGTGGTCATATGTGCAATGACCAAGGCTGTGGATGATTCAGAGGACGACTGAGAAGGCAGGGAGGAAGAATTGTGAACAGTAAGTGTAAGCATTACAACTCTATGTAGGAGAATGAATTGATCCTTGAGGTGTGCCATTAAAACAGAAGAACGTGTGTATACAGTATTCTCAACAACAGCAAGTCGTTAGCTTTATGTCGGAAAAAGAATTGACCTTTGAGGTATACCATTAGAACAGAAGAACGCTCCGATGCAGTATCCTCAACAACAGAACTGATAAAGGCAGATAAACTAAGGATATAATTAGTGCCAAGACACTGTGGAAAACATTTCAAAACATTGTAAATCAGGAGAATATTGGCTTCGAAATTCCCAGATATTTGCGAAATTATGAGACCAGTTCATCAGAACAGGCTAGATAGAAGGTCGCTAGTATAGACTTAGAAATCGGCTTTGATGAATATGTCCACTGAAGTAGTTTTGTGTTTTAGAAAATTTGCTCTAATCGTATTTTGTAGTACCTGTACTAAAGATGGTGTTAACAGTAAGAGTGCCTCACCTTATTTAGAGGCAAACTAAATTAGAGCTAGTTTCCGAGATACCCTTTGGCGTCCAGAACGAGACGTGGAAGGTGACAAAACACTCGGACTAGTGTGCTGTCTACTAAGTAGTGTCATTTTACCACCCATAATTGCAAGCTCTCGCTTTAGTGCATTATGCACGAAGTATTCTGAATTGCGGTTAACTTTGTCAAAAGATTTCTGCGTAGAAGTACGAGAGTTTTTGCCTTAGGCACCGTAGACATCCAAGAATAGTTTTGTTAACCGGTCGTAAATGACGATGATGATGATGTCTGGGTAACAGTTAGCCAGTCATCGGCACATGAGCCGCGTAGCCAACCTGTCATTGATTTCAGATGAGTAATTAACCGATCAATGGCGTCGTCAGCCTAGTAGTTAACGACTCTGTGATGCCAGATGAACACCGATAGTTAACCAGTCATTAACGTCAGACGTGTAATTAACTGGAAGGTGTTTGTTCGTGTTGTGTATGGTTATTAAATGCACAGAGAGAGAGAGAGAGAGAGAGGGTTGTGGGGGGGGGGGATTCGTAATGTGCTAAAGCCATCCATTGGAGTGGGTGTGGGAATGAAGGTGTACGTCGAGGGTGGGGTAGTAGCGGTGGTGATGAAAGCTCATGGTTGGAGAGGTTGTGGAAGGGGGAGGGATGGGGTTGTGGGGGGTAGGGAGATCTTGCAAGGGTATTGGGTTGGGTGGTCTTGGTTTGTGTGTATGTGTGTGTGTTAGAGATATGATACATCGTAACACAACTTAAACCCAACTTGCCTACGCTCTGGGATATTCATGCATTTACGATGAGTGTGAGGAGGGTCTCCTCACAAGGAAACGTAGAGAAAGAGGAAGAAGGTTTGGATAAGGTGGCCCTTGAGGTGACAGTGGCATGGCCGAGGGTGTAGGCGATGGGATAAGATGATCTGGCCCCTGTGGAAAGGAAGAGTTGGACGCAGGATAACGATAGTACTATGTCTCTTGGAAAAGAAACCGCAAGGATTGAAATTGGAAATTGAAATTATCAAGTTTAT
>NC_089759.1:14639156-14649156 GCF_040412425.1 Macrobrachium rosenbergii
CATCCATGTTCGCTGATCTCTCCTCCTGCGGTCTTCCTCACGCTACTTCGGCGGTCGGGTCCGGGCCAGGGCCTGGTCCGGGACCTGGGGGAAGCGTAGGTGTCCAGGGAAATGCCATGGCAAAACGGCCTCAACCAGCATTGTCACCTTCGTCGAAAGCAGGTGTCAAGTCGACACCGACTCCCTTGGGCACTCCAAGCTCTCTCTGGGCACCACCGCCGTCAGCACCCCGCCGCCATCCGAACCTCCTCGTCAATGACTTAGAAATCGAGTGTTGTAAAGATTCAGGGAAACCGTCCACATGCAAAACTAGAATTAAGGATTGTGAAAGAGCCTCTGTTCCTTCCCCCAATAGTCCTGCCTCTGTTGCTGCCGCACCCCCCCACCCACCTCCCCCTCCAGCACCACCACCGCCCCCCCTACCATCGCTTTCTTCCAGGACTGGTCTTCTCGAAAAGAATTTCATTCAAACGAGAACCTCGACGCCTCCCCATGGCCCTCTCGAGGGGACGTGGGAGAATATTCGAGGGGCTGTGTCTGGCCCCAAGTCTGGTCCGTCTAGGTGGACTCAGAACGACTTGATGGCAGCCCTCACAATGGTCAAGTCTGGGACGCCCATCAAACCCGCCGCAGAGCGATGTAATATCCCTGTAATGACACTCTGGCGGAGGACACGTGCTCTGGGCATTGTGTCTTCCAAAGTACAATGTGGTTTCCGATACCCAGCGGCCCGCAAAAGGACTAAACCCGATGCTGAAAATACCATCATGGATATCAAACCCGAACCACCTGATATGCACGTTCATGTCAAGTCGGAACCCAGAGCGAATTCTTACTTGGCCCCGGAAAATGATAACGATTACATGTTTTTGAATTTTTCCAGGGAAAATGCTGCCATAGGCTGTAGAGTAACAAAAGACAGGTCGCCCTTACGGACAGTATACCGAGAAAGATCTTTAGAGGTCAGTCCAAAAGCCCCCCACAAGAATTTTAGTCGCCTCTCTTCCCGAGGGGAAGATATTTCTAAATCTGGCAGAAGGGAAAACAGTGTTCCACCCTCTAGGGGAGAAGTTGAATCTCCTTCAGAAGAAGCCCGTCCCGATTTAATTAGAGAAGTCAACTCACAGTCCCCAAAATGGAAGGGAGAAAGTGGGCTACGTCCACTTCGATACATCACGAGCTACGAATGTTCCCGGCCTATGGCAGAAGAAGAGAAAAGCTCTCATATTTCGGAGCATTCAGATGCTAATACCAGCCGCAAACCAGTTGTGGTAGCAACTGAGGGGGCCTCCAGAACAACCCTAGCAACAGGAACACCGACTGTCATATCTTCTTCCTCCTCCTCTTCTTCTTCTTCTCATCCAACAGAAGGTCCCGATAGGTTCTGTGCGTGGGTGGACATAGTCCTCGAAGGTGCTGCTACAGGTTGTCACAGTCAGGAGAGAAAGAAAGAAGAGGGGGAGCAGATAGATTCTCCCGAAGATCTGTCTACTCATCCTCAGCATCCTCTCTCACCTCCGCAATCCACGTCCTCATCCACTTCACCGTCTTCCAACACATTGCCTTATCCACCTTCATAATTCTTCCCTTTTCGATACCACGTTTCCTCTCCTGTCGCCCCCTACCCCCACCCCCACCCCATCTTTCCTAAGGTCAGGCACTTCTAGAATACCGAATGATTTATTGAGATTTACAAACTGGTTGTGATGTTAGATGCCACAGGTTATCATATAAAATTGTAAAAACAGAATCTAGAGATACATGTTTTGTTTTATGTTTAATACAATGACTTTGAAATGTAATTTTCTAGTAGTGCCATTGGTAACTTAATTCTATCTCCGGATGTCTGTAAATAGTTCTTAAAATCATGTCTGCATCATTACGTGTGTAGGAAATGGAAAAAAAAACCGCATGTGATTGGCCACTAACAATACGAAGTTGGTTCGTGATTGGTCCAATACTCCCCAAGTGTCGCAGAAGTAGTTAATTAGGAAACGCAGGAAGAGAAGCAGCTAAAATTACAGCAGACATGATCGACATATTCCAGTAAAGTTTTGTTTTTACCCCGGAAAATGGCGGTTGTAATGGAGGCATGTAGCAAAATTTCTCTGACCATGTCGGAGGCAGAAGTGTTATTTCCCCCATAAACAAAGATCCATGGCTCTCATTCCTTCTCCTAAAACGGAAATTACGGCTCAGATGCTGAAATTGTTGACAATGTTTCTCTAACCGAGATGATATTAAATGGGAAGATAGAACAGGAATAACGATAATTCTACTCCTTTTCCTCCTTTTTTATCTCTCTCTTCTCTCTCTCTCTCTCTCTCTCTCTCTCTCTCTCTCTCTCTCTCTCTCTCTCTCTCCGATGATAGTTGTCATGCGAGCTACTGAAAGAAGGTAATGGTGACTGATTCGGAACCCATTATCGTGTATTATTTTTCTTTTCTTATTTTCAGGCGTAGTTTATACGGATCTCGAACTGCAATCGGCATAACTGTTCGGGGAAATGTGTTTTTTGGAAGCCCCCCCCCCTTAGTCTAATGGATTGCCGTAGGAATGGTGCTATTTGTATTTTAGGGATCAGGGCCATTAAGGCAAGAAACTTGGGCAATGAAGGAAGCAATATTTGAAGTATGGGAATTTTCGCTGCGCCTTTGATGTTGGAACGTGGAGGGTTTGCTGTTGTGTTCTAGATTGGGAAGGCCTTATGCCAGCACGGGCTTTGCTTTCCTCAGTCACAGGAAGATCCGGTATTTTTGCCTATGTCTTACATTATGTCTTACATAGTCATTGTTCGTCGCTATAGCCATATGTCTTTTCCATTTTTTTTAAATAAGGAACCAGGATCCTCGGTCCTCACATTAGCTTTATATTTTGTGGTTTTCCCACCAAACTTTTCGTAATGTAATTGTCATTCATTTTTCTCATTCTCTCTTCCTGGAAACCTTCTAATATTCTTTTTTTCATTTGGGCGTCCTCTATTTTTATTTTGTCCAGTTTTCCTCAATTTCCCCATTGTTCTTATTGAATCTCGTTTATCAGTTATTAGCGTTTTAGGTCCCTACTTTCAAACCGGTTAATTTCACGACTTCTTTTTCTTGAACGGTGTCACACTTCACTAACAGCTTTCTTCTTTAATTTATTAGTTTGGGTGGAGAATCCCCAGGTTCAATGAGACTTTCTCTTTTACCTCTTTTATCACTTGCTTTTAATTGCCACGGGAATGAGTGATGACATAAAGAGTATGAAAGCATAAGCTTCTATTATCGTCCTTTCCATATGTAGTACAGCAAACTAAGAGCAGACATCATTAATTATCTCGTCATCATCCATATTAATATTAATTTTGTGGCGTTCCAGTTTTCGTTTTGAAAACTCGAAATTTCCAGTGGTCGCCTCCACGTCTGCGAGCGAGTGGAGAGAAAGTTTATGTAAAAATCGCCCGATAATGCATTTGATAAGCGGCCCAATGTTTTAATTCGCTAAAACCAGGAGACGTCGTCTGGGCTAAAGCGTTACAAAGAGAAATTCAGGCTTTTGGTGATGAATTGCTCTTATCTGGCGAGTTGATTCTAACGATACCACAGAATCTGGCCAAACCTGAACACGTGGAAGCGACCAAAAAAATAAAAAAATAAAATAAAAAATAAAAAGTTTAAAACGGAGGTGTCGGTAATTAAGAGAACCGGCTGATCCTAGGTTTGGAATATTAACGGTGAAAATTGTACAGGTAATCATCTCTCTCTCTCTCTCTCTCTCTCTCTCTCTCTCTCTCTCTCTCTCTCTCTCTCTCCCCCTTCTTTTGCAACACCTTGGAAGACGTTTAACCTTTGTTCTCCTACCTGACTTGGTGAAAATCTCATAATGGTGGTGTCATTCTACATACAAATATTTCCTGGGCACTTGTGTGTGTTGGTGGGAGGGGGATGTGGTGGGGAAGGGGGCAGACAAGGACGACTGCAAGAGGCGGGGGTGGAGAAGTATTATGAGAATTGGGGTGGGGGCTGGGGGTGAGTGGGAGGACAGAGACTGACTCTGTGGACGGGGCTAGTTTATATATCAAAAATTCTAATTAGTTGGGGAGTGTAGTCGGGCTTGTTTTTGCGCCGTCGTGAGGGGGTGGGGTTGGAGAGGGGAGGGATGGGTCTGGGGAGGGGGCGTTCTTGTGAGGGTGCCCCCTGTCGACGCAGCTGCAGTGACAATGCTGCCTTACCAGTTCTCCCTGTCAGGAAATATCGCCCGCTTTGCATATATTAGTCCACCTCGATGATATAAGACCCTACCCACCCACCTCACTCACTCACTCTCTCACTAACTAGCATTCTTGAACAGCTTCCACCTCTTTTTGCCGGGATCCTATCGCTTCTTTCTTTAAATGATCATTCGTGGTGGCCCACGGGTGGGTATGGGTTTGGGCGGGGAGTTGGGCGAGAGGGAGGGAGGGGTGGGGGTAGTTGTTTCGAACGCGCGCACGCACGCTCTTGCTGTGCTTTCTGTATAATTATGTGTTCTTAGTTTGTGCTCTTTATTAAGGTGGATAATGGTGTTTAATTGCTCAGGTTCCACTTGTTTTTATGTGGCAACATGCGGCTTTCTCCCCAAGTATATTGCGAATTTCATTTTGATTTTTGTAATTCAGTGAGTTTTAAAACTGTTGGTTGCAGGTGATGGGCTTAATAATTTGTAGTTGATTCATACGTGTTGTTCCTATCACTAGCCATAAATCAAATTCGACGCATACATTAATGTCATCCTATTGTTGCTTTTATCACCATCATCGTCATCTGTTCCTCCTCCTCCTCCTCCTCCTCCTCCTCCTCATCATCATCATCATCATCATCTGCTCGTTAAGAAACGCGGTCAAAGAACCGAGCGAAGAGCATGATAGAAGGATTGATGGGTACCAATGCCCACGCCCCCAGCCACCACTACCTACGAGATCCAGCATTTCTTCGTCCACTGCTGGACTCCTATGAACTGAAACCCCGCTGCGTAAGGAGGCCAATGATGGGTCTTGTAGTAGAATTCTGAGAATATATATCAGTTGGTTCGAGTGGAACAACCTGCGTAGGGAGGAGATCATGGCGTAGGTTTCTTATTCCTTTTCCCTGGAGAAAGGTGGAATGGGGTGGGCGGGTGGTGGGGGTGTTAAAACATGTGGGATGGGGGACGAGAGAGAGAGTGGTTTGTTTTAGGATGGGTCTTGAGGAAGGAGGGGGAGGAAGGGGAAGTATGTGGGGGGTGGGTTACAAAAGAGCCTCAAATGTAATAACAAGACTTTAGTCCCAATCTCTTGGAATTGCAACCCAACCGCTGTAAGATCCCCCACAACACCACTTATTTTGTGTGCGAAATCCGTCGAATGCCATAAAATCCGGGTGGTGGGGCAGCGTCCCCTCAGGAACTGAGAGAGAGAGAGAGAGAGAGAGAGAGAGAGAGAGAGAGAGAGAAATATACATACTACTCCCACACGTTCGCGGTAAATATATTGAGTACTTTGACCTTCTGAAATTAATTCTTGTATTTCATATGGCTTTCGTACCTTCTCAGTTGCCCACCTCACTGAATAAGAATGGGAAGATTTTTATTGAGAACATGTTAATAGCATTCTTTAATTGGGTTAAGCGCTCTACAACCGAAATGTTCTTGAGCTCATTTATTTGCTCTTGTAATTGGAAAGATAAAATCGAAGCCGAATCGCTCGGGGGTCGGAAGTCAGCCAGATAATTGTTTAAGATAGTTTTGCAGCGGCATTTCATTTTTCATTTTCTTATGCTCATTAATCTTTAGTTTTCCTCGCTCAGCCGAGCACTTTGGGCCCAGTGAGCGGCCAAAACTATTTGATCATAAAAAAAAAAAGAAGTTTGGAGGAAAATTTTGCGATGGTTGAATTTATATTTATAATTCTTTGCGTCAGAGGTGAAAGGCGGGATGTCTTGGAAATTCTGACATTATTCATATTTCAGCCAGGGATTGATTGTAAGGATCTCTCTCTCTCTCTCTCTCTCTCTCTCTCTCTCTCTCTCTCTCTCTCTCTCTCTCTCTCATTTATACTTGTTTTACTTGTAGATGCAGAGCACAAACGAATGATAATTCGTTAAAAAACATATGGAAAAAAATTGCAAAACGAAGAAAAATACTAAATATTGATCTCCAATACATCATTAATATTAATAAAAGCTGCATCGATACTTCACTAAACGCACTGTATTTCTCTTTCGACAGCATAACAATATTAAAAATCTACTTCCTTCAAGTCACCTCTCTCTCTCTCTCTTTTCTCTCTCTCTCTCTCTCTCTCTCTCTCTCTCTCTCTCTCTCTCTCTCTCTCTCTCTCTCTCCATCTTATCGTGTAGAGGCGAGGGTATGACCTCACGATGTTTGGCCCCATGACGACTATTATGAGACTTCTCAGATAGAAAAATGATGAGTCTACGTGATGTCGTGATGATTGTAATGACTCTCAGTTATGATACTCTATCATATTTCTACGCTTGTAGTTTACGTGACCGACTTTTCCTTGTTTTTGGTAAAGATTCTCGTTTTGCGTCCGCTCGAGTTCTCGGCTGCTTTTTTGAGACTCGTCGAAACGACACACAAATCGTAAAAAAATTATGTAAAAAAAGGAGAAAAATAGTGAAAAGCAATCAGGAATTTTACTGGGTAAGTTTAGTTTGGATAAGGTCTTGTAAGCAACGCATATACTTGGACGGTTAGTGAAGGGTTTGTTGCTTGTGCTTGGAGTCGACACTGGTAAAGTTTTTCTTCAGTTACTTGGCAGCTTTCTTCAACTGATACTTCTCTCTCTCTCTCTCTCTCTCTCTCTCTCTCTCTCTCTCTCTCTCTCTCTCTCCTCTCTCTCTCTTTAACCCTTCGACCCCCATAATGACCTGTGATTTTGGCGAAGCCTGCCATCTCATGAAACACAACTAGAAAGTGTTTTTACTTATATTGTTTTTTTTTTTCCAATTTCTTGCATCTTGGAAAGTACAGAAATATGCACATTAAGAGCTTAATTTTTGCAAAGGATCTGGGTCGTTGAGGGTAGGGGAGGGGAGGGGAGGGGAAGAGAGGGTGGGGAGGGGAGGGGAAGGGAGGGTGGGGAGTGGAGGTGAGTAGAGGAATGCCAGCAGTCTTGAAGGGAGGGGCAGGGGAAGAGGTCACATGGGGAAGGGGGTTAATGTTTGGGGGTAGAATGGGTATCGGTGGGGGCGGCGCGACCGTTTAGGGAATGGAATGAGTGTCCAACCATTTTCCGAAATTAAAAACATTAGGTTAAATATTATGGTAATAAATTAACGTCGCGTTTAAGGGAGAGATTTTATTAGCATTTTGTAATGGCGTGTAAGTGCGGAGGCATGCCATTAAATTCATGTGATGTTACTCGTAGCTTTAATGATTTGTCGGCCAGGAGAACTTGGAAAAACATGCAGAGGGCTGATGAAGGTTGTTAGGTTGATGTTGTTGTTGTAGGTTGTATAAACCAATATTCTCTTATGTAACTGCGTGGAAGTCAATTTCTTGTGATTCCTATGTTATTGATCATGTAGAGAGAGAGTGTGTGTGTGTGTACGTGTTGCGTGATTGTGACCGTCTGATATTTTTGTTATTCGTTATGAATGTGATACACGTTGCGCGATATGCAGATGAATGTAATCTGAACGTAATCTCTTGAGTTTTCTCGATTGCGATGTTTCTGTTTATTTTATTTTTTGTTTGTGTACGTCACATACCGTTGTTACTTGGATCCATATGTTGACCATATGTTTAGCGTCCAAATGTCGGTTTCTTTTTTGGCAATATAACTGAACCTGTGATAACGTCTTGTTGAAATATCCAGAATGGGAATTTTGTAAGCGCTTCGAGTTAATGTAGGTAGTCAATGCTTCTTTCCTGGTATGCCGCCACTTGTGATATTTTTTAATGCTGTTGTTATTACTGTAATGCTTAGTAGGTAATTTTAATAAACTAGCAGTTGCTGTTATGAATTGATATTTTTTGTTATGGTTACTGTTATAATCGCTAAGCTTTTATGATTCCGCCATTAATCTCATTATTATATAGCTTGTTAAAAAAAATGTTGGATAAACTTAGATTTATTCATTTGTTACTTAGAAAATAGTGCTTTTGTATTTTGTTAACATTTTTTCGTGTATTCTTATTGTAATGGCTCAAAATATATTTACAAAGAAAGCTTAATCCCAGTACAAAAGTTCAAAGAGTTCTTCCGTTTGTTGGTTATCCTGTTTGGAGGAGTCTTATTGGTAGAGATACTTTCTGATTATCATTGTATCATTGTATTACATTACCATGCTGTCTTCTCTTTATTCACCTGTTAATTATACCCACTTAACGAGTGCACGCATTGTAATTTTTTCTCTTTTTTTTTTACATTTTTATGTGATCATTGATCTCTGTTATACCCCTCTACGATAGACAACCGAACTGATGTGGCATGTCAGGTATTTTGTTAATGATGAGAATGTCAACTTGATTCCATATGATTGGATTTTGAAGGTGACCTTGAGATGATCTCATTCTGAAAAAAAAATGTCGAAGTCGCTCCTTTTATTTCTGTGCGAGACTGAATGTTAACATCTAAAATTGCGAAAGAAATTTCCTTATCATTTCTCCTTTCTCTTGAAAGATAACTTGAGGTCACCTTCCCTATAGTTAAAACTGTAAGTGAGCCTCGTCTTTGGAGGCAGATATTACATGATTTTATTTGTAGTTAAAAAATATAGAACCTCCAAAATTGGCAAATGACTCCATGTATATGTGAAAGTCGCGTGAAGTCTGTGGCAAATTGAAAATGTGATCCAGCATGTACAAACTTTATTGCCATGGGATTTCTGTTTGGCTTCCATTAAATTAGCATTTGGTGAATGATTAGGAAAAAAAAAAAGATGAAAACTTCATTTCTCTCTTGTGTGGAGGCTTAATGACCTTGCAAGCTTGTTTCCTATGAATGTTCGTTCATTTTGAATTGTTATTAAAATTTTTGAATCAGTTCAGGTTTCTCAAGTACAACTCATTTTCCTACCTTGTCTATCGGCGTGGTTTTCATAGACAAACTAGGCAGTTCTATGTAGCTTTTCAGATAGCAAGTGCAATTTTTGATGAAAGGCAAAGTGATATTATGAAGCTCAATATCGTATATGTACAAAGAGGGCAGAAGTTGTTTGGTTTGATCTGAGGTAGAATATTTTATCATTGTTGATCTGCTCGATAAATATTGTTGTCTTGTTTACTCAGACCTGATTGATGATGATTATGACTAGGTTCCACTCGAATGAGCTCACTAATGCATACAGTTACATAATCAAAAGGCAGGAAACCTCTCTCTCTCTCTCTCTCTCTCTCTCTCTCTCTCTCTCTCTCTCTCTCTCTCTCCGTTTCTGAATTCATCATCATCATTCGATCTCCAGGAATTAGATTCCCCCCTCATCTCCATTCTTCTTTACTGTATTCTTTCTCCCTCCTTTTCTTCTTCTTCCCCCCCCCCACCTTCCTCCCCCTCCCCTTCCCCTCCCAGCCCTTTCCGGATTCGCCAGTCGTGCTTCCCATATTTACCGGACTCCATACATCAAAGTCAAAGAAAGGGATGGAAACACCATAGCATTATTCGAATCACACAGGAAAGCGATAGATTTTTATTTCTAGCTCTGATGACCCACATGCGAAAATGTGCATTGTTTTCGTTTTACTTAATCGGAATGTGATGGTCAGCTGCTTAAATCTCCGAGGGAAATGTATGTGTTTGAATTAATTTGCCTTTTATTTTTATTTTTTTTTTCCCCTCTCGGAAGGGGGAGATATTATTTACCAGATTGAAAGGGGGAAGTATTCAGTATTGACAGGTTTCTATTGTTGGCTGATGTGACAGTGTATTGATGTGTGTATTTCAATGCTTATACGCGTCATTAGGAGTAATGTAAACCTGTTTGTAAAAATAGCATCTGTTGATCATCATCTTTCCCCATAATGATGCAAATGAAGT
>NC_089759.1:14654156-14671656 GCF_040412425.1 Macrobrachium rosenbergii
AGTCATTTATCGAGATATTATCTCGTTCGCTAAGAGATAAATGGATGTCAAATCTGGGTAGGGAGGGGAGTAAGGTGCTACCCGCCTTGAGGGAGTACGGGCCCTGTTGGAGATTTGGGGATGGGGAGGGGGAGGGAACTGTTCGTTTAGGGCCAGGTTCAGGGCTAGTTGAACTGCATACCCCCTCCCCCCCTCATCCAATCCCCTTCCCCCACCCCCCGGTATCTTGCATCATTGCCAGAAACAAGCCATAAACCTTGGAGCGAGCAGCCAAGCCGGCTTTGCTTTATTCAAATCTTAACTACATTTATTTAAATAACAATTCCCCATGTAGCAAGGCAAGGTCAGAGATAAGCGAGAAATTAATCATTGGTGCGAGGGGAAGGAGGAGGAGGAAGAGGAGGAGGTAGAAGAAGAGAGGGAGGAGGATGTGAGGAGAGAGAGAGAGAGAGAGAGAGAGAGAGAGAGAGAGAGAGAGAGAGAGAGAGAGAGAGAGAGAGCTAAAACATTCAGGGTAGGATGAGACACGGCTAAGTCATATGCAAGAAGGTTTTTGGGAAGAAATGGTGATAGAGTTACTGATACTGAAATATTGTTTTGTTGTGTTACTCGGTTCCCTGTGTTTGCACTGGAAATCCTTTTTATTCCCTTTTTTTTTATTTGTATTTTTATGCCTTAATGTTTGTTGTATACCTCAATATGATACAAATTAGTATTTCGAAGTTTCCTCAAGGTGATACTAATTAGTATTTTGGAGTTACCCCAGGATGATACAGATCAGCATTTCAAAGAGTTTTTTCAACATATTGTTATTGATTTTGAAAGAATTTATTGCCGTTTGGGAAAAGGTACATCCGTGTATTACGGCTCTCTCTCTCTCTCTCTCTCTCTCTCTCTCTCTCTCTCTCTCTCTCTCTCTGCGTATTTTTATTATTAGTTTTAAAAGTTATTTCATTTCGAAAACGAGATGCTTCTGTGTTACAGTTCTACTCCCCCCCCCCCCCAAGAAAAAACAGTAAAGGGGGCTGGGGGGAGATTTTATGGAAGGGAGATATCAAGTGATACTTTGTATAACTGGCCCACTCCTCGATTTGCCGTGGAAATGACTACGCGACCATCAAACTTGAACTTAGGTAAGAAGGACCTGCCTGCCTTTTCTCTCTCTCTCTCTCTCTCTCTCTCTCTCTCTCTCTCTCTCCCCCCCCCCGAGTCTGATGTAAGAGCCTCTCCCTCGGGGGATGCTGTGAAAGGGACTTACGAAGGTGTATATGGACTTGGAAGGAGGAAAGGGTCTTTGGATGGGAAGCTACATCTATGGCACAGTGCGTATGTTTGTGCGTACGTTCGTGATGAGGTGATGGTGAAGGAACGTGGTGTTTTTTTTTTTTACCTTTTTTCGTTTTTTCTTTTTTTTTCTCATATGGTCATTCCGTTCTGTGGAAACTTGTCCTGCAAGTCATTTTTCTTGTAGGATTGCTCCCTATACATGTTTCGTCGAATCTGAATGATATTGATGGCGGGTTGGTAATGGTGATGTGTCTTTATTCGTAGCTTGGATAAGGGTGAAATGTAAATTGCTAATGGTTGCGAAACTTATACGGCGGGTTCTAATTAATCCATTAATTGAGGGCTATAAACAAAAATGGCACATCTCACGGATATTAACTCGCACACACTCTCCTCCTCCTCCCCCTCCACCTCCTTCCTGGCGGTGGTGGACAAGGCAGGCCGGGCTCTGCCGATGCTGAGGCTGTGGCTGCGGCTGTGCTCTTCTTCTTCTTCTTCTTCTTATCAGCGATGCGCTTTGTACGTTTTAGCCTCCATATTTCCCTCCCCTTTTTTTCTCTCCTTTACAATTATGACGCGTAGTTAAGATGGCTTTATGGTCTTAGATTCTTGGTTTTTTGTATACAGTGGGTTTTAGGGGTTAAGTGTGTGTCGGCGACTACCAGTCTCCGAGATGTGGTCGGAATATGGGTGGTTTTATTCTCGCTTTTATTGCTCAAGTATATCATGGAATTTATGCAGTCACAATCCGACGCCGCGGTCGAGTTCCACCTCCCTCAAGTCTCTCCTCTGTGTTGAGGAAGTGCTGTTAATCAGAGCTCGGGGTAAACCGTATGTAGAAATGTCCCCTTTGCTGGAAAATGACTTGAATTTTTAGAATTTTAAAGGTCAGTATAAAACTAACTGACACTCGGAAACCAAACATTTCGGCTTTTGGTACTTCTGTGACCTTGGACACTGATGAAAGTGTAGGGCTGTAGTAATAGTATCGGCGGAAATAAACGTTTTTCCTTGTGTGTCTATATATATATATATATATATATATATATATATATATATATATATATATATATATATATATATATTATATATATATATATATATATGTATATATATATATATATATTCACACATATATGTATGTATGCAAACCCTTTTACTTACATACTGATGAAGTTGTAAAGGCCCCTAAAACCACTGTTTAAAAGACAACGCCACATATTTCGATTGACAATAGAGAGAGAGAGAGAGAGAGAGAGAGAGAGAGAGAGAGAGAGAGAGAGAGAGAGAGAATGTATAAGCGTCTTTCTCGAATATACCTGCCATGTATCACGTAAAGAAACTTTATATTTTCGGAATTTGTAGTTATTTCTGTCACAAGCAAAATTTACACGTTCTATCATGTCAGCCGAAGAAAAGATTTTGATTTCCTTCTCTGAAATGACATCCTCTTTTTCTTTCGCTCTGCTTGGAGGGGGGAGGAAGAGGAGGAGGAGGAGGAGGAGGAGGGGGGGAGAAGGAGGGGAATGAAAGGTGGGGGAAAATATGCTGGGTGAATCCGAGAAATAAGAAAGTGTCTTGGTCGGCCTTTTCTCCCATGCCTAGCTCCAAAGTTCTTGTTATTCAATTTCCTTCAAGAAATTCATCTGCTCCTTAGCCCTCCTCCCCACCCCACCCCCCACCCCAAGAAAAACGACGAAAAATATTTCCTCTTACCCTTCCTACTCCTTCTCCTGTGGTTGTCGAGACCTTCGTATTTATGCTCTTTTATTGAGAACATTGCCAAGAGTCTTACTTCAAGCTTTAAGATAAAAGGCAGCCCCTCAGCCCCGTAGTTATAAAGAGTTCCTCTTGTCGTTACAAGAGAAGATATAATATTAGATAGAGTATGAAAAGAACCCGATGAGGAGTCTCACCCTCCCGAGTCATAATCCGTTTCTTGATAATAGTTATGATTAAAGGTACCTCCGAGATGCCGGTATTACAGGTGGTCCAGTGATAACAAGGTGGTCATTTGATTGTGATGGGGAGAAGAGACGGGATGGGAAGGACCTTCGTGGACCTTCTTGGACCCCTTCCCCTTTCAGCAACCTCCTCCTCCTCCTCCTCCTCCTCCTGAAATGTTGTTGGGGGCTCCTTTCCCACAACCCCTCCAACTTTCTGGATGTTTCAGGACCATTCACGACCTTATGATGATGAATCCTTTTTTCCGTTTTGAAGCGAATCACCCTGTGGTTTTTCAAGGTCTACGACAAGAGCGCTTTGTGAAAAATGGAAGGCGCTTGAATTTTAGTGCAGCGTGCGGATGTTATCCGGATGTCCATCAGCGTCCATTTTGCTTTTATGGGCGACAGCAGTGCTGACAAGGTTTTCGATATCTTCAGCCTTGTTAATCGGTCATCGCGATAGACCACAAGCATGTCGCCGCCGGCCCTTGACACAAACAGGTGCTGCAGTTTGTGTTCTCGTTGCCTCAGGTAACCTCTGCAATGGTACTTTTCGTTGGCAAGCAAGGGAGGTGGGTGGGGTTCGTTTGGAGGGGGGGCCAGTCTTCCTCCACCTCCTCCTCTTATTCCACCTTCTCTCTCTCTCTCTCTCTCTCTCTCTCTCTCTCTCTCTCTCTCTCTCTCTCTCTCTCTCTTCTTTCAGCCGCCATCCTGTTCTTTCTCTCTCCCTTTTCTAAAGGTGTTGACATGAGTTACCCATTATTATTGAACCGACCAGAGGCGAATAGTTGAGGAGTCGAACACTGGGTATATCCGGAAACGCCGTGTAGCGATTAAGTAGATGTAAAAGGTTTATACTTGCGTGGAGTGTATGCTTTGTGGTGCGCTCGTCCACCCGTTCATTTCATTGCGCAGCGTTTGAGAAAATTATAATTTTAATCCAGGTATCATGATTTCGGAAGCGTTATTTTTTGCGAAATTGGTATACCTATATGTATATTAATTATATATATATATATATATATATATATATAAAGTGTGTGTGTGTATATATCTAGAGAGAGAGAGAGAGAGAGTGCTAGTTGGACGTGCAGGGTTTCGAATCTTTATTTAACAAAGAGGATCGGAGATAGCACCGCCTCCTGGCATATTGATAACTACATGGCGACAATGCAGAAACCAGGGTGGACTTCTAGCTGTGTTAAACCTTTGCTTCGCTTGAAACGCCGATGTTTTTAAACGTCGCGCTTGCTTGCCACAGGCACAGCCTCTCTCTCTCTCTCTCTCTCTCTCTCTCTCTCTCTCTCTCTCTCTCTCTCTCTCATTAGAAGTGTATAGGAATGAGGAGAGCTACCGTGTATGTTATTTCAGGATCGTCGGATTGATGAGGTCATGATACGAGTAATTACGCTTGTGGGTATGCGGCAATTCAATGACGGCGCGAGTAAAAAAAAAAAGGGAAATAGGTTGTACGGACGGTTGTAAATCATGACTGCAGGCCGCCGACCGACCGATTCCTCCTCCGTCAATAAAAATCACCGTAAATAAAAGATTGAAAAAAAAAAAATAAATAAAATCACCATTCTCTCTCATTATAATGATGTTTTATGATGTTTTTTCCGGCCACAATTTCGGAATCTATTTTTCCAATTTCCTAAGCGTTTAGCGGACATTAAAAGGCATTGCAAATATTGAAGGAAACGACCCAACCGAACTTTGAATGATGAGATTAGTCACACGAAACCTAGACCCGTGATGGTGCGGCCTCCTCCCAAAATGATTATATGAGCTCAAATTGCTCCTTATTGATGTAACTGGCGATGTGAACCCGCTGTATATACATATATATATAAAGAGCGCCGGACATTATGTAGTTAAAGGAGTCGTTATCGAAACTTATCAGGGAAATCGTTACGTATTAAGACATTATTGTTGATTGACCAATTTTTTTTTATAAGTTCCGCGGAGAGAGAGAGAGAGAGAGAGAGAGAGAGAGAGAGAGAGAGAGAGAGAGAGAGAGAGAGATCATCGAATCATTTGATTCTTTTGATCGCGGAAATGTCTGTCGCTGGACTCCTTTATAGCAGTAATGATAATGGCCGTCTATTTTGGCATTCAAGAGAAATTTATCCCAATTGCATGCTTTTTCTCCGTAGACAGACTTGCTTGATCGACAAAATTACATAATCGAGCAGTATTATATGAATAGCCATATGGAAATAACCCCCCCCCCCACACCTTTCTCACTCCCTCCTTTCCCCCCATCCTCTCTCTCTCTCTCTCTCTCTCTCTCTCTCTCTTTGGCAATCTGCCTCTGCAGGTGTATTGCGACGTATCAAAGGGAAATGAGCCTTCGTGTTACTTACCTTAAGGGTGATATTGTCGGTCGTTTTTTCTCCCGGAGAGTCCGATGTTTTGAAGTTTCTATATGACCTGAGAATGTACTTAACTAGAAGTATTCAAGTGAAGCTGGGCCATTTAACCTCCCTCTCCCTCCTTCCTCCCCCTCCATTCCTCCTCCCACATCGGACGGTCTCCTCCTCCTCCTCCTCCTCCGTTCCCTATTTATAGAAACATTTTAGTTACTTATTTTGCATCGGCTGCAAATGGCCTATTTTCTCAGTGCTTGCCGTTCAGTGATTAAAGCCTGCATTTGGCAATGCACGCACTCCAAAGCAGAGCTCGTTATTATAATTAGTGTATCATTTTTATCATTAATATGTCGTATGTATGTCTGATTAGACGTAGTCTTATATCAAAATTGAATGAAATAATGGAAATAAATTGGCATTTTTGCTACAGTTCATTGATGCTCCCAGAGTGAGTCAGATCCGGGCGTTTATTTCATCGCCGTTGCGGTCCAGTGTTGCACCGAAGGAGGACGAGGACGGCCTCTATGAACGTCCATTAACAAAGAGGATGTAGAAATAGATGTCTTTATTTTGTTGAAGACGCTGATATAAATCAATGGGTAATTGCCCACTTATCCTTTGTCCTTGGGCGGGGAATAACAATGGGCGCGATCGTCTCGGGGTGAATCGTTTTCATCTCCCATTTAAATTTTTTCTTCTACGTCGATTGAAACAGACGATCAAATTCCCCCCGGTGGGACGCACTCTCTCTCTCTCTCTCTCTCTCTCTCTCTCTCTCTCTCTCTCTCTTCCTCCTCCTCCTCCTCCTCCTCCTCCTCCTCCTCGAGAGACTCCGTCGGGGCTCCTGCGTTGTGGAAGGGAAGGAGCGAAGGATCTCCTCCGTATTGGTTACTCTTGCTGTTGTTCGAAGTGAATTGATTTTGCTGTTGTATTTGCTAAACCCCCACCCCCACACCCACACCCACACCCACACCCACACGCCCCAACAAGGCCATGAAGTGAATTCGTCAGAGCATGAGTTATGGCCTTAGTCATCAATGCATTACATGTGTGTGATTTATGTACGACAAAAGTCATCGACAGGTTGATGAATGCCGGTACATAATTCTCTTTTCATCAACACCGAATATCTGTTGATGCCCGTCATCTAAGACCAGTCAGTGACCCTGGCAGTTAGGACGCCAGATGACACCTAATAATAATTCGCAGTAATTGAAGAGCACTCTTAGACATCTTTGTGGCGATGATTGTGGAAGTGGGTCGGTTACCAGTTGTTTGTGGGAAGCTGTTGGCAGAGCCAGAACGTTTGGGCCTTCCACCTGGTCCGGGTGTGAAGAAACCTTAGTTAAGATTATATTAAAGAGTTAAGCGCTGAATGCCCCCTTGACCCAGCTGCGTTGGTAATGGCATCTTTGAAGCACTCGTATCTCATTCATCAAAAATTTTGCTCCCTCATGTCCGCATACACAAACGCACACACACACACTCACGCTCACATTCACATACACACGAACACACACAACTTCCACCGCTTTCTCATATTGTTGAACATCCCTCCTTCTTTCAGAGTTGTTTCTGCCTCCAGAAGTTGTCTTCTTGTTTATATTATGTTGAAGATTCTCGTTCTCCTGGTCGTCTCTCTTATTCCTATCGTCTTCCTCGTCTTCTTCTTCTGCTCCTCCTCCTCCTCCTCCTCCTCCTCCTCCTCCAGCGTTATCAGCCTCGTTTCATAATTACCACTTGTGTTTTGTCCGTATTCTAATTGATTTCCCTTATGTCGGTATCTCATTCGTTTCCCCCGTCTTCCCAAGCATCAACATTTACTACACACCTTTCCGTTGCATCCTTTTGCAGTGTCGGTTTTTCTTCTCCCCATCTTCCCCCCTTTCCCATCTCCCATCCCCCCCCCTCCCCCTCCGTTCGTCTTCGTGTGCCTCCCTCTCTCCCTCCACCCCTCCTCCTGCAGCCACAGACAATACATGTGGGGGAAGAAATAATGCATTTGCTTTTACTCTTTGATGTCCAAGATGAAGGATACATTTGCAACTCGCCCTTGGAGACTCTTGCTCTTTACAAATAGATGACGGGGCTCAGGATCTCTCGGAACTCACTCCCTCTTCTGGAGAAGGCAGGGAGGGGAAATTTCGGTACTTTTGTACCTTATCTCTTGGTCAGCGTGCTGACCGGGTCCTTTGTAGTGCAATACTTTCGTGTGCAGTATATGTATATATATGTGTGTGTTTATATATAATATAAATATGTATATATATAATTATATATGTACATATTTATATAATATATATATATATATATATATATATATACACATACATACATACATACATATACATACATAGCCTATTTAATTTACCTTCTGACTATAGTTCTTCCTTCTGACATGTCAGTAAACAGCATTATAGATGGTATGATATTTTCAAATGGCGTGCTATACCCTTTTGAGTTATTTGTATAACCAATATTAAGGATGATAATCTTACGGAAATTACACGTCACTGTTTTCGCAGTGAAGAGTTTTTTTAAAGTTGTTTCTTGCACTGATGATATTTTAGGAAAAGTTGTCATTAATTTCTTATGGCCGACAAGCCTTTAGCAAAGTTACGTCTCAGACTTGTTTTCATCTTCAGTTAACTAAAGGTGTTACGTTTACTTTTGATGTTGTAGATTTAATGACAATAATTTCAGTTTTCTGTAAAAGAACACCATTGTGCCGTCTTTGTCCGTCCGTCCGCACTTTTTCTGTCCGCCCTCAGATCTTAAAAACTACTGAGGCTTGAGGGCTGCAAATTGGTATGTTGAACATCCACGCTCCAATCAGCAAACGTACCAAATTGCAGCCCTCTAACCTCAGTAGTTTTTATTCTATTTAAGGTTAAATTTAGCCATAATCGTGCTTCTGCCAACGATATAGGATGAGCCACCACCGGGCCGTGGTTAAAGTTTCATGGGCCGCGGCTCATACAGCATTATACCGAGACCACAGAAAGATAGATCTATTTTCGGTGGCCTTGATTATGCGCTGTAGCGGCTGTACAGACAACTCGACTGCCCCGAAGAAACTTCGGCGCATTTTTTACTTGCTTTTTTCTTGCCGATAGTGTTGCGCTTATGCTAATAATAAGAGTTATTTTCATGTTGTGACTCATACCGTATCAAACGCTCGAAAGTTGCGGTATTGGACGTTGACCTTCTACTCAATAATATCTTCCTGAGGTGGTTTAAGCGAAGAATTTACAATATTCCATTGTCATTCCGAGAAATAACTGAATGCCCAAATGTCAGTAAGGAAAATTGGGAATAGAATTGTTCAGAATTTTTTTTTTATTTTGCATACTCTTTAACATCCCTTTATGCATTTCTTTTAAGTCATTATTTAAACAATTTTTTTTTTTAATCTCTAATGAAGATCTTTGCTCTCAGTAATATTCTTTTGTGTCTTTAAACAGGTTCTTTTCTCACAGGAAAATAGCAATTTTAAGGTTTGAAAGAATTATTCTTTTATTTGTAAAAACCTCTACATTGCCTTTGAAAAAATCTGTGGATATATTAAGCCACTCGATATCTTGTTCGTCTTTAAAAAAAAAAAAAATTCTTTTAGTGTGTAAAACAACGCGATTGTGCAGGATGAAGCTTATCTATCGATACACCTGCGGTTGTTATCATTTCCTTGACTCGATTGTATTAACCTTCATTGTCTTTAAATGCGTTTTATTTACGGATTAAAACATAGATACCAGCCGAGAAAATAATTTCTTATAATACATTTTTTTTTATTTGTACAAATCAAAGCACCTGATTCGTACATTTTTTATTTTTATTGTAGAAATCAAAGCACCTGATTCGTACATTTTGTAAAATTTTATTGTAGAAATCAAAGCACCTGATTCGTACATTTTTTTTTTTTATT
This sequence comes from Macrobrachium rosenbergii, assembly GCF_040412425.1. NCBI lineage: Eukaryota > Metazoa > Arthropoda > Malacostraca > Decapoda > Palaemonidae > Macrobrachium > Macrobrachium rosenbergii. Next base: position 14,663,687 of record NC_089759.1, read on the forward strand.
TTAGAAATCAAAGCACCTGATTCGTACATTTTTTTATTTTATTACACAAATCAAAGCACCTCATTCGTACATTTTTTTTATTTTATTGTAGAAATCAACACCTGATTCGTACATTTTTAAAAATTTTATTGTAGAAATCAAAGCACCTGATTCGTACATTTTTAAAAATTTTATTGTAGAAATCAAAGCACCTGATTCGTACATTTATTTTATTTTATTATACAAATCAAAGCACCTGATTCGTACATTTATTTTATTTTATTATACAAATCAAAGCACCTGATTCGTACATTTTTTTTATTTTATTGTAGAAATCAAAGCACCCGATTCGTACATTTTCTTTATTTTATTGTAGAAATCAAAGCACCTGATTCGTACATTTTTTATTTTATTGTAGAAATCAAAGCACCTGATTCGTACATTTCTTTTATTTTATTGTAGAAATCAAAGCACCTGATTCGTATATTTTTTTTTATTTGATTGTAGAAATCAAAACATCTGATTCGTACATTTTTTTATTTTATTATAGAAATCAAAGCACCTGATTCTTACATTATTTTTTTATTTTACTGTAGAAATCAAAAGCATCTGATTCGTACATTATTTTGTTTTATTGTTGAAATCAAAGCACCTGATTCTTACATTTTTTTATTTACTGTAGAAGTCAAAGCACCTGATTCGTACATTTTTTTTTATTTTATTGTAGAAATCAAAGCACCTGTTTCGTACATTTTTTTTTATTTTATTGTAGAAATCAAAGCACCTGTTTCGTACATTTTTTTTTATTTTATTGTAGAAATCAAAGCACCTGTTTCGTACATTTTTTTTTTATTTTATTGTAGAAATCAAAGCACCTGATTCGTACAAGAAATCTACATACGCACTAAACCTCGTGTTGTGTTAAAATATGTCGCACGCTTAAAAACTGCCCCTTAACACGTATATACAGTTCTCCGAAATATAAACCGACTTTCAAGCAATAATTGAAGTGATCTATAACAAAAACGACCACGTTAGAGAAGAGATTTCCCGTTGACCTACCAATATCAATAAATCAACTCTGCTTCGACCACCCCAATACCCGTCTTTATTTCTGTTTCCCAAAAGCCCTTTTGAAACTTAGCAGTGACGGGGAAGTAATACACACCTCGCCCGTAATAAAGTTTGATGCTTTGTGGGGGAAAGTAACTGACAACGAGTGCTTGGGATGATCGTGTCATTGACGGCTAAAGTGACATTTTGTACAATATTGGAGAATTCCAATTGAATCTGCTCGTGGTTTTAGCTTTTACTTCTCGAGTGACGCCGGGATATCTCCCCTCCTCGATTTTTCGTCTCTCATTTGGATCAGGTGGTGTTCTGTGGCATGTGTCAAGAAAGTATGGAGATTTATTTTGTATATATTCTTTTCATATTTATTTATTTATTTATTTATTTATTTATTTATTTACATAAGAAAGAGAGGGTTTCTGTTATTCGTTTTTCCTTCGTATATGGCATTTTTAAAGTAGACTAACATTTTATTGAGCTGTAGGTTCTGAATCAGTTATTTTCTCACGATGTCTTCTCGAAAAACCAGTTCGCCTGTTTCTGAAGCTATCTTTAGACATTTTTTTTTCATCATGTTGGGATCCTTCAGCCCCCTAATAAATGAAACGGGTAAGGAATGTTAACCAAGTATCAATTATTGACATCATCGGATGACAATATAGATGGGCAGAGACGTCTGGGAGAACATCCATTAGCAATAAGCAACCTTCGAATTGAAAAAAAAAGGAATAAAAGGAAATGGACGAGAGAGAAAAAATAAAACGCAGGAACGCGCAAAACAGAATTTACTATTCAGATTGAATAACTTGGAGAGGTGTATTTAAGGGGCTTCACAGGGGAAAGGCGCCTATGGCAATCCCTGGTAGGGGTTAGGAGGGATGAGGCCGTGGAATGAACACCCATCGGGCCTGCTTTCGAGTCCGGGACGTATCTGGGAATGTTTATGAATGATATTTAGAGATATACCTTCAAACATTCAGTTGCTGATATCCCATTCTGGGTTCCCACCCGCGCGAGAATCCGTCGGCGAATTGTAAATATCAGGTAACTTATTATTTTAGAGGGACTTGTCTCCCGGATGAGACCGCCGCGGTTGGGAATTGGTCCGAGGGGAGGCGGGGGGGATACGTGGGCCTGTTGTCGGGGGGTGCTGAGACCCCCCTTTATAATGGGCATTCATATTCTAGCAGCGTAGTGAACCATTATCATATGGAAGCAATATTGCAGGTCCTTCTCGGTCGTTATACATTGTGTGAGTTCGCATGCAAAATGGAGGTGAGTGCATGCTTGCAAGGCGCTCTCTCTCTCTCTCTCTCTCTCTCTCTCTCTCTCTCTCTCTCTCTCTCTCTCTCTCTCTCTCTATTGCAGGGCAGACGTATATATATTTTATTTTTTGGATATACAGCCAGCTGAATTTTTTTCTACGGATGGGTATCATTTTTGTCTGTGTAATATTTTTTTGGTCCCAGATTACTTATTCAGGTAAACAATGAAATAGTGTTAAAACAAGAGAATAATTATTTTAGTATTTTTGCAGTCATTGACATTAGTTTTCTAACCACAGTTTTCGTCCGTTATACACACACACACACACACACACACACACACATATATATATATATATATATATATATATATATATATATATATATATATATATATATATATATATATATATATATATATATATATATATATATATATTTCTTTTCATAGGGATAATGAGGAATTTCTCGTAACACGGATTAAGGGTTTCCCTTATAAATCATAAGTTATTGTAAGAGGGAAGTAAGGTTTCAGTGTTTTTACTGTTGCGGAGAGTAAAAAGAGTCACCCATAAGGTGAGGGTTAAGCGAACGCTTCCTGTTTCCCCTGATAGTTTGAATTGTACGCCCGTTGCCTCAAAGTCACCCAAAGTCCGCCCCTGCAATCTATCCGCCCGTCCGTCATTCCGCCCGCCCGCTCGCTCGCGCTTTGGCTCCCCGTCTGCGCGTATTAAAATACCCTACAACATAAACCTCCTTTATGTGGTCGTAAACATTTTTCCCTAGACGATTTTTTTCTTTTTTATTTTATTTTTTGTAGCTTGGTGAGCAATTCGTGGAAGTGAATTCGTATTCATAATAAGGTGGCGGTATAGCAGCAGAAGCAGCAATGCCCTGCCCCCCTCCCCAATCTCCCCTTCCCTCCCCTCCTCCCCTCTCTACTCTCATCCCTTCGCCCCCTGCTCATATACCGCTGGTATTCATATACATAATGATTCATATTCCTTTTTCAGATTCGTGATACTGAAGCTAAGTTTTATGCTGTGCTTAAAAACCTTCCTCGGGGCGTTTTATAAGTTTGTGCGCAAGAATTATAGGCGCTTTGTTGCTCTCGAAATGTTGCATTGCAATGATAGTCTCTCATCTGCATTTCATTATATATCAGATGGGCTTTGGTAGCCGCATAATTTAATCTTGGAGGGGGGATGCAATCCATCCCTGGCTCCGTGTGACTCCCCCTCCCCCTTCTCCCCTCCCCTCCCCCGGCACACTAAAGTTATTCATATATAGTTATGGGGACGGCTAAGGCCGTTTTATATGGCACCTTTTATATGCTTTCTCCCTGTTTTAACCTCCCTACTTAAACCATCCAGTTACTGCTCATAAAGATATTGATCCTTGTATGTATCGCCCCTTTTCCCTTTTATTCCATTGCCTTATCTGGTGCCATCACTCTCTCACTCTCCCTCACTCACTCAGCAAGAAGCACAAGTAAGTGCACGTGCGTGAGTGAGTGCGTGCATGCGCGCGAGCAGTTACTTCTTCGGCAAGGATCGCCAAGCGGCGGAGTCGAAGTCGCGGCCACACTTGAGCTGGCCTTCTCTCTCTCTCTCTCTCTCTCTCTCTCTCTCTCTCTCTCTCTCTCTCTCTCTCTCTCCCGGCATCCCCCTCCCCCACCTTCCCCTGTCCCACCCTCTCCCCTACTATCCCCTATCCTACCCCCTCCCTCCTTCGCCGTATCCCTCCCGCACGCAGCATCCATGGCGCACAGGCAATCGGACGCCGCCCTCGTTAATGCCGGTTTATTTCTAGAATTTACCGAGTCGACCATTATTTGGGTTTATATTAAAAACGGGGCGGTCGTTAGCGGCCTAAAAGTTGGAGTCATTATCGTTTATGGAATATTAGGAGGAGCGCACGGAATGGTATGGCTACAGTTACAACCTTCTCCTCTTCCTTCCTGCCTTTCCTCCCTTCTTTCCTCTCCTCCTCCTCCTCCCCTACCCCTTGCAATCCTCTCAACCCCCCTCCTTTCCCCTTCTCCCCCCCCTACGTTCAACTAACCCATCTAACCACTAACCCAGGGGATAGACTTAGAAGTCTTATTTCACATTTTGTGTAATACTCCGGATAATACACTGTACTGTGGTTGGTGTCGAGCCATGTGATGTATATTATTCTGGTGATGAGAATTCGTCGTCACTGTCGACAACTTTCACTCTTGTTATTCTCGTCTCAACGGATAAACTGTTAATCTTTAAAAAATTGTCTTTAAAAGATTCGCTTTTACCCCGCCGTGTGGAAGGCTTACTTAACCCAACGAAAACAATTACCATTCTTTTTTGTGATGAGAAACTTACAATTTATTTTTTGGGTATCGCCATCTGTATTCTTTTGGAAAAGGAAAACCAAATAGGTCTGAAAACATTAATAGGGATTTAAGAATACGAAGAAAACCAGACCTCTGAGAATTATGATAAAAACTTAAGAACTGAAGAAAAATATAACGAAGACGCTATTAATTGCAGCTTTTGGGAACGATGTTAATTTTGCTGTGAACTGCTTTTATGGGACAGGTTTCAAATTTAACGTTAAAGCACAAGTTCCAAGAGTGAATGACTTGCTCTGTCAGCTGTTTATAGTAGTGTGGTAATAATTATGTGAAAAGATATATTTGTTAATGAACGCCGGCCTTTCATAATGTTTAAATGCGGCTTAATTTTAGTTAACAAATGTTGGTCACTTTATTTTCCTTGTCCTTCATATTAGAGGAGTGAATAAGGAAAGATCGCGGAATTTAGGAGTAAATGAAGGAGAAAGCAAGGTTTAGGATAAAAACAAAGGTTAGAGAAGGAACCAGTGGTAAATTTAGTGCATGAGTAGAGCAAGTGAGAGAGAAAAACAATCACGAAAAATGTAGAAAAACAAAGGAAAGAGAGAGAGAGAGAGAGAGAGAGAGAGAGAGAGAGAGAGAGAGAGAGAGAGAATGTTGAAACCAAAAGAGAGAGAGAGAGAGAGAGAGAGAGAGAGAGAGAGAGAGAGAGAGAGAGAGAGAGAATGTCGAAGCCAAAAGGAGAGAGGGAGAGAGAATGTCAAAGTCAAAAGGAGAGAGAGAGAGAACGTTGAAGCCTAACGGAGAGAGAGATAGAATTTTGAAGCCCAAAGGAGAGAGAGAGAGAGAGAGAATGCTGAAGCCAAAAGGAGAAGCAAAGAACGCCGAATGGAGCACCCCCAAAAAAGCGCCGAATTCCATCTACATCCGGGGATTGTTTTAATGACAGTTAGCATGAGTTGACTCTGCGCCTGTTTGCTTGATTTTTCAGTAAGGGAAATAAGCAGTCGTGCTCCGTCAATGGTTTAGGTTTTTATGGTCTTGCTACGTCAGATATTTTTCCGGTTGGATCTTTCGGTCGTCTCCTATTTTATTTTTAGCCCGTCGGAATTTCGTTGGTTTTTGCGTCGGAATCGTCGTGTGGATTTTGTCGCTCGAGACTAAAGATTTTGTCTCCTTTACTTTTTTTTTTTTTTTTTTTAGCTTCTGAAGGATTCGAACCTGATATTTACATATGTCATTTTTTGTATTATTATTTTCTAAAATGTCCTCAGGAATTTTAAAGAAATATATATATATATTTACTGTATATGTATGTATCTGTGTATATATGTATATATATAAATATATATATATATATGTATATATTTATATTATATATGTATATATATACTGCCTCAGTTAATTTTTATATAGATACCTGATTAATTTTCTTTTATAAATACCGTCTTGAATAATCAAAGTACCTACACTGTATGCTCGTCTCCTAAATTTCTCCGAGAGAGAGAGAGAGAGAGAGAGAGAGAGAGAGAGAGAGAGAGAGAGAGAGTCTGAGTCTGTATCAAGCATACTATTTTTTTTTTTTTGCCATTGGTTTTCTCTCAGGTGACTTTCAGTTTTTTTTTTTTATTTTCGGGGACTGTAAAGAAATAAACATATTCTGTCTCAATTTAATTATAACAACCTGCCTTTTTTTTTAAATAATCCCTGTACCTGCTCTCTCTGTACGAGAGAGAGAGAGAGAGAGAGAGAGAGAGAGAGAGAGAGAGAGAGAGAGAGAGAGAAAGCAATCTGTATCAAGCGTATTATTATTTATTTTTTTCCTCTGTCAAGTCATAATATGATGAACAAATTGAGGTGTTTCCGCATTTTTCCGCGTCATGCTTATTGCGCTTAATTAGGCGTTGGTGGGGAAATAATATAAATATAAATATATAATGACGCTATTTTAGCGTCCCTAATATCATGTTTGGCTCGGCATTTTCATAACCAGATTTATTTATATATGAATATTAAGTAGGCAGCCAGAGTAACAGTAGGAAAAGGCGCCTCTGTCAGCCACTGGGAATGCATTTAAGAGTAAGGTTTTTTATTATTATTATTATTATTATTATTATTATTATTATTATTATTATTATTATTATTATTATTATTTTGTTGAATAAGGTGGCTGCATTTTGCGAGTTGATTTTATGCTGAGTTTTCTCAATTCTTCTAATAATTCGTTTTCCCTGCACATCAATTAGAAGAATTAAGAAAACTCAGTATAAAATCAATTCGCAAAATGCAGCCATTTTATTCAACAAAACTTGCGTCAAAGAGGGTCTTCTTCCTTCATGTTATTATTATTATTATTATTATTATTATTATTATTATTATTATTATTATTAGGTTTGTTCCTTTTAATTTCATTATTATTATTTTAGTAATAATGTTGTTCATGATTTTGTCTTGATTATCATTATTGTTTTTAAAATTATATTTTATATCGGTATATGAACTACCTTCTTTAACACGCATTCTTTTGATGACTAATATATATTCATTGCTTTCTTTGAGATTCTCAGATTTTCACACACCCCGGATTCAAAGGACAGACTATGTCATAGCCTGAGGTTCAAATCTTCATTGTTCCATAAGTCCAAGTGGATTTGGATAGCTTTGGTCATATCTTAGTTGTTTCTCACTAAACTAGGAATATTATCCTGTTGCTAGCTACAGTATATACATGTTTATGAATCGTAGAATTTTTCTTCGAATATTCTAGTCTTCGTTCAATTGCGCTGTAATATTTCTTAAGTTAAGGTTCTGAGATTCTTCCATTTTTCTTCGTTTTCAAAGATTTGCGTTTAGTGGACTTTTTATTTTGTCATATTTTTAGTCATACATTTTTAACATATTTCTTGTTTCGTGGTGTGAAGAGCCAATTCACATTAAATTTTACTATTTCTTTTTCGTAAATGTATTTACACTTTCTTTCTTCCCCTTACAGTGGCTTATGTCAGCACAAGTGTATTTGTAGATTAATCACCAATCCCTCTCCCACATGTGATCTCTCCCCCGTTTCCTTTCTTTCCGTGTGCTACAGCATCTATCTCTCCCCCACCCTTACCCCCTACTCCCCACATCGAGAGAGAGAGAGAGAGAGAGAGAGAGCCCGGAGTTGCTAATATCATAAGCAGTGTCTGGGGCTATATACGTTTTTGCCAGCATTGGGCCCCATTATGCAAGGATTTCACTTTTATCGTTATGTCGAACCATAACTTTCAAAATTCCTAAAAGTATAAAATTTATTCTGATTAGCATCGTGTGGCAACCGTCCC
>NC_089759.1:14676656-14681656 GCF_040412425.1 Macrobrachium rosenbergii
CACCAATGGGGAAGCAGAGCAGCCATATCGTTCGCAGTGTTTCATAAATACTTCCCGGCGCGGCCGTATCATTTGTGATTATTTTATGCATAGTTTTACTATATTAAATGAGTATTGACCGGTCGATATATTTCGGTCGCTCTGTATTTAGGGTAACATAAAATCTTGATTGGATACAATTTGTGTCCTCTAAAAATATTATCAGCGCTCTTTTGATACGGAATTCAGCTTAAACGGTGGCTTTAGTTGTCGGTCGAAAACCGGCAATGGCGTTGAAGGGTTTCGTTTAACTGTTGGCCCGGATTTTTGGAGAGGGTGGGGTGGGGTGTTGAAGGTGGGGGGGGGGAATATTTGGACGGGTGGACCATCCGTAACCCTCTGTACCCCTGTACACTTTTTTCCGCGAAAACTAACCTTCTCTTGGTACCTTGAGAAGATGACTTTTGCCTTTATTTGTCAGAAGGAATATGTAAGTTTTCTCTCCTTTTTCATTTTTCAGTAACAATTGTTATTGTTGTCTTAAAAATTAAAGAAGCGCACGGCTAAATAACCCTTCGAACTTCAGTGCATAAGGTCGACTATCTCAAAAAAAAAAACTCGACTCGAATTACAGTAATTACGTCTGTACGTTCGTATCACTTGTGACGTCAGCACAATCGCATTTCCGGGACCCCATTATTATTGTTATTATAATATTTATTGCTATCACGCCATTATTTCAATTTGATGTCGCGAGTGAGAAATAGACGTAATTTAAACTTTTGTGTAACCCATATCCTGTCACATCGGAAGGGGGGTCGGCCTCCCCCGTTTTCTCATTCCTTCACCTCGGTCTTGCTCTGACCCCCTCCCCCCTTCCTCTCCCCCCTCCATCCAGTCCATTCTCACCTTGAATATGATTTTTACCTTTCGAAATACATTGATAATCAGCACATCAGTAAAGAACGTTTGATCTGTGCTATGTTCCACGAACAGTCTCTCTCTCTCTCTCTCTCTCTCTCTCTCTCTCTCTCTCTCTCTCTCTCTCTCTCATACACACGGACACACGGTTATTAACGTATATTTTGTCATTACTACTACGTTTAAAATCTTTGTATGTAGTCATGGCTCTTTTGATATCCACTGTATGTCATTATCTGGGGTTATAAATCTATAGGTTCCGTGACAGAGACCATATGTTTTAACAGCTGTACTTTCCACCCGGTCTGTCTGCTACTATTGTTCTGTGGGGCAGATCATCTACTTACATTTCCTGTCTCTAGTTAAACCAGAGAGACGCAAGCTTCATGATTATTATTAGAAATGCAGTTTACACGTGATGAGTAAATGGCAAATTTTTAAACGGGTTTTTGAAAGATTATACAGTGAATTGATTTTATGTGCGTTTTACTTCACATACCCTCGCTTACAGTATATACCGTAGCATTTAGATGGTATCATGACATGTTTATCGTATTTCCTTCCCTGCAGTAAAGTTTTCTATTCCGTAAACTAAACTTACAATGAAAACTTATAATGATAAGTATCACGTGAAAAGTAACGACAGCAGAAACAGATGTAACAACGGCGATAATGAAAACAATAATGAGAATGATAATGACGGTAGTCACCTTCTCTCTTGTAACACCCTTTTCCGTTCCTCATGACTCACCTCCTGGAATTTATGAAACACGATCTCAGTGTCTTGACCGGTCTCGCAGATAGAATTCCCATGTTAACACCGCCATTTTTTTTTCTTTTTTTTTATCTTTCATTCAGGAAGGGCTGCTTTCTTCTGCTTTCCAGTCATTCTACTAATTATTCATCGCCCCCTCTCCCCTACACAATGCTTTTCTTGACTCCTTCCTATTCCCCTTCCCCCCTTCTTCTGTCACCCCTCCCCTCCGTCCTTCCTGACGCTGTCACCCCCTCCCTCCCTCTTTCCACTATCACCCCTTCCCTCCTTCCTGCCACTGTCACCCCTGCCCTCTCCCCCTGCCACTGTCACCCCCACCCTTCCCTTTTCCACTGTCACCCCCTCCCTCTCCCCTACCACTTTCGCCCCTCCCTCTCCCCTACCACTGTCGGCCCTCCCTCCATCCTTCCACTGTCACCCCCTCCCTCTCCCCCTTCCACTGTCACCCTTCCCTCCCCCCTTCCACTGCCACCCCTCCCTCCCCCTCCATAGAAAAAGCACTCTGAGACTTCTCTCTCGGTCATTTCCGACTCGAAGCTCGTCATTTGGCGACGTGGGGCTAAATGTTAATAGCTGGTAATGATCGAGTTTTTGGGCCTCTCTCTGCGGCAACAAACAGATTCCTAACAGTCTAAACAATTAAGCAACAATTATATGATTAAGAAGAGGTTAAGAGAGGCCACTGTTGCGGGTCGCCGCCCCGCGACTCCTTCGCGGCGGTTGTTGTTGTCTCGAGATGGATGAACACGGGTTGTTTGCTCTGTCGTAAATGTTGTTTTTATTTTTGCTTTTTTGCGCGATGCCAGGAAACGCGTAATGCAATGCCGTTGACTTGCGTAGCCTTTTAACGGGAAGGCATTTTCTCTCTCTCTCTCTCTCTCTCTCTCTCTCTCTCTCTCTCTCTCTCTCAGAGCGCAGGAAGCATTTCTTATTAATTTTTTCCGAGCCTAATTGTCGGACATTTGTCATGAACATCGAGATTGTCGCCGTTCGCCGTAACTTTTCCCTCCTTAAATGTTCTGTAATGTTACGTTGTTATCGTTGTATTTTTTCCCCCCTCCTTTCTTTTTCCATTATCTCTAGCCATTCTTCTCGGGAAAATTATCATTTATTTCTAACTTTCTTAAGCGCGATGACGCTAATGATAGATTTCCAGCGGCTTAAGGGCAAGCGAAATATATCACTGCGGGAGAAGATGATGGCGGGGGGGGAGGGGGGGAGAAGGAAACGCCGTTGTTATTCTTCTCTCTCAACCGTTATTTACCCTTAACAAAATAACCTGACGATATCAAAAGATCAAGCAAATAATATACGTTTTTGTGCTCCTCCGAAAGTAAATGGGTACATCGGAACGTGGTATTAGATGTAATTAAAAAGAATTACTTTCCCTCGTGAAGGCAGTTGTGATGAGTATCATCATGTATAATGAAAAGAGATTAAGTTTCATTGTAATTGCAGACGAACGCCGTTGCATTTGTCGGGCAAGTTATGAAGGAACGTCATTATTGGTGTTCTTGTTGTCATTGTTGACGCTGTTCTTATTTTTTTTGTTTTGTACGCGGATTTGGGACACACACACATATGCATTATATATATATATGAATGCCCTTTATTGTAATCCAACAGTACACTAGGAAGATAAAAAGGACCATAAAAACGCTATATACACGCTGCAACAGTATCCGAAATATTTGATTGTGTCGTGTATATAGTGTTTTATGAGCCATTTTATCTTCATATATATATATATATATATATATATATATATATATATATATATATATATATATATATATATATATATATATATATATATATATACACAGTATATATATATATATATATATATATATATATATATATATATATATAGATAGATAGATAGATAGATAGGTCGATGGACGTGACTGGAGAGATGGAATCACATACTGTAGATGGAGTTGTAAGAAGGAGTCTTCTCATAACTCCACTATGAAAAAACACGCTACAGATATACTGTAGGTGCACTGTTGTCACATAATAAAAGTAAACTAGCAAAAATAAAAAATTAGCATCTTCAGTTACCTTTATAAGCCTGGTTTTTGTTTCGTAAAAAGAAGAGAAAACATTTGGGGAAAAAACGCTAAGAATCCAAACATTTCTAAATATCGAATTTATATAAGAGAGGAGCAACGATGGTTAAAAAAGTAAGAGAAGAAGTGTATCATTATTATTACAAAGTAAAATGCGGACATCAGTTCATTCTCTTATCTCTTTCTGTAGGAGGGGAAACGAACATCTTGTAGAGCGGGAGAGGTGAGGAGAAGGCTTGTAGGGGAAGGGGATTTGGCGGGGGAAAGGGGAACTTGTTTTGAGGGAGTGAGGGGGGGAAGGGAAGGGAGTAAAGGGATGTAGTCCTTAGATCTGATTATTAATTATTCACTTATATTAAAAATTCATGCCAGAGGTAGTAGCCACGATGCCGCCTGTTCTACGAATATTATATTTCGTGATGATTAAAGCAATAGCCGATTTTTTTTCTTCATTCTTTTAGCTTTGTTCTCTCCCTTTTTTTTTTTTTACCTTTTTATCCCCAAGTATTGTAGGATGTTTGTCTGTCAATATGTCCGTTTGTCTATTTATTTAATCCTGAGTCGCCCCTTTCCTTTGTGTGTGTGTTTGTTTTTTTTTTTAACGTTTTCTTCTGATTCTGTGTGTGTGTGTTTGTATGTCCGCCGCTTCCTGTTATCCGCAGGACACCCCTGTCTTCCTGTTTCCTTCTGTGTCCGACTTTTCCTTCTGTAGGACTCGAGACTCTTAACTTAGTAATTAGTTGGAATGTTGAAGGATTGTATACGCATTAGGGGTGATCAATCATTCATTCGCTTTCCATCAAACTTATAATTGAAAATTATTATTAATTACCATACGATGTTAAGTAGCCCCCCGTTTATGAACTTTACTTCCCAATTAACTTTTTTTTCCGTCATATTTATCATTTGATGCCTAAAGGATTTGACTATAATATCTCTCTTGATTAACTTTTCCCCTCCGATAAATGACGGAATTAATTGACACATACTGATGAAGTCTCTTCGGCTGGAAGAATGGCCCCCGTCGTGTCATTGATACAGAACTTGTTCGCTTTTCTGTAATTGTCATTTGAGGACGGTTCCCTTTCATCCGAGCGGGGGGCGGGTTCGATCCCCGGGCGAGCCGGAACACTTTAGCCAAGTTCTGTTAAAAGTTGCTGGGCTTCTGTCGAGCTGAGAAGTTAAATATTTACCTGATAGATAGTGGATTGTTGTGGGCTGCATTGAGAGTTGAGAAGGACACGGGTTTAAAA